>NW_026915986.1:0-35725 GCF_034315485.1 Pezoporus occidentalis | reverse complement strand
CAATGGATTTCTTTCCAGTAAGGTGTTCTCATTGAAATGTTATTTCTAACCAGTCCAAGCTGTTACTCTATGTCCAGCGTCGCTGCAAGCTGTAAGCTGCAGAATGTTTACAAAAACAATCCTAAAAGAATGGAAGCAACTGAACTGGATCTGCCCTGACTGTATTATGTCCCTCAAAGTGAAAAGAGGTTATCTCCTGTTTCTTCAAGACACGGGAAGGTTGGCTGGCAAATTCTATTCTCCTTTCCAATGGCAATTGCCCAACTTGGCTGAAGCAGTGTTAGCTCTTATTTGCCTCCAAGGTGGAATCCCAGTAAGGAACAGAATGGACTAGACAATCTGGCCTCTTCCTGGTGAACCAAACAGATTTTTGCTAACATTTAAAAACAAACAGCTCTCAATGAGTCACCAGAGAACTGTGTAAGGGGAAAAATCCCGAAACCAAAAAAAGCCAAGGTGTGGCTCCTTCCCCAGACTGAAATGAATGCACTGAATGAATAGTTTAGGTCAGAGTCTGCACTGAGTAAATGCAAGGAACATGGACAAACTGCATGCCAGTGCGCTCCAGCAGCTAAACACACTATCTTATGATGATTTTCTCAGCTACCAAAATTATTTGTTCTTGGTGAAATAATGCACTTGGTTTCCTCTCTCCTTTCTCAAATGAGCTTCTTTTCAGACAAGTTACTCTTGATCTCCAAAATACTTCATATAATCATGACCTCCAAGTAATTTAAAAGGATAAGTAACTTAAACATTATGTTATCTGAACAAACAAACATTATTTAAAAGACTTCAGTTAACATCAAATATGCAGTATTTCTGTTCAGGAAGTCATACAGTGCTTGAAAAGGGGTTAATCCAGATGAAAATACTGTGGTTTGGGTTATATCTGATACATGCAGTGACTGCAACACTGATTGCAAAGCCAATTTATACGGGGCTCAATATACTGCCCCTTATTTTAGTTCTGGTAGAATAATACTTCTTACAGGCTAAGTTCAAGTTTTCTGAAATACGGGAATTGCAGTAGCACTGTGTGTCAGCCGACTTTCTGGGAAGACAGAAAAAGTTTCTGCTTTTAAACTCCTAACAAAAAAATAACCATTAACTATAATTAATACCTCAGATGGTCTGCAACCTGGAAAGTAGCTGGAAGTACTTGTAAGAAAATAAAATAAGTTATTTCTCTATTCATGCTGCACAGTAGATAAGGTACAGTAAACCAAAAATTTGTAACTGCAAAACAGTTTTTGTAAACATTCTGCAGCTTTGGGAAACGGGAGAGGTGCCTGAGGACTGGAGGAAAGCAAATGTCACTCCAGTCTTCAAAAAGGGCAAGAAGGAGGACCCGGGTAACTATAGACCGGTCAGCCTCACCTCCATCCCTGGGAAAGTGATGGAACACCTTATCCTTGGTGCCATTTTAAGGCATATCAAGGATAAGAGGGTTATGAGGGGCAGTCAACATGGCTTCACCAGGGGGAAATCATGCTTGACCAATCTCTTAGCCTTTTATGAGGAAATAACACGGTGGATGGATGACGGGAGAGCGGTGGATGTGGTCTACCTTGACTTCAGCAAAGCATTTGACACAGTCTCCCACAGCATCCTCACGGCTAAATTGAGGAAGTGTGGACTGGATGATCAGGTAGTGAGGTGGACTGCGAACTGGCTGAAGGAGAGAAGCCAGAGAGTTGTAGTCTATGGGGCTGACTCTAGTTGGAGGCCTGTAACTAGTGGAGTGCCTCAAGGGTCAGTACTGGGACCGGTATTATTTAATATATTCATCAACGATTTAGATGAGGGAATTGAGTGTACTATCAGCAAGTTTGCTGATGACGCTAAGCTGGGAGGAGTGGCTGACACGCCGGAAGGCTGGGCTGCCATCCAGCGAGACCTGGACAGGCTGGAGAGTTGGGCAGGGAATAACTGGATGAAATATAACAAGGGAAAGTGTAGAGTCCTGCATCTGGGCAGGAACAACCCCAGGTTCCAGTATAGGTTGGGGAACGACTTGTTAGAGAGCAGTGTAGGGGAGAGGGACCTGGGGGTCCTAGTGGACGACAGGATGACCATGAGCCAACACTGTGCCCTTGTGGCCAAGAAGGCCAATGGCATCCTGGGGTGTATTAGAACGGGGGTGGTTAGTAGGTCGAGAGAGGTCCTCCTTCCCCTCTACTCTGCCCTGATGAGACCCCATCTGGAATATTGTGTCCAGTTCTGGGCCCCTCAGTTCAAGAAGGACAGGGAGCTGCTGGAGAGAGTCCAGTGTAGGGCAACTAAGATGATTAAGGGAGTGGAGCATCTCCCTTATGAGGAAAGACTGAGGGAGCTGGGTCTCTATAGTTTGGAGGAGACTGAGGGGTGACCTTATTAGTGTCTATAAATATATAAAGGGGGAGTGTCACGAGGATGGAGCCAGGCTCTACTCAGTGGCAAACAATGATAGGACAAGGGGTAATGGGTACAAACTGGAACACAAGAGGTTCCACTTAAACTTGAGAAGAAACTTCTTCTCAGTGAGGGTGACGGAACACTGGAACAGGCTGCCCAGGGAGGTTGTGGAGTCTCCTTCCCTGGAGACATTCAAAACCCGCCTGGACACATTCCTGTGTAACATTATCTACGTGTTCCTGCTCCAGCAGGGGGATTGGACTAGATGATCTTTCGAGGTCCCTTCCAATATCTAGCATACTGTGATACTGTGATACTGTGACAAGAAGATATATAGGTAAAAATAATTCGTGCACTACTTTTTAGTCACTTTAGTAAGAAATCATGTGGCTTTTATACAAGCTAAACCATCTATATAGAGAGCATACGAGTTTGGTTTTGTCTCTTATTAACATAAACATTGAGTAATTTTCATGACTTGTGCACTTCTAAATAAAGTTCACTGGGCTTTCAAGAAAGCATCTCTTCAGTCATCAAGTTTTAAAATGTAATCAGTGTTGTATGCTGGCAGCTTCTGAAATAATCCTGATTTAGACTGTTCATGAAAAAATTTAATCAGACACTGGCAGCATTTGAGTTTAAGCTGGCAAAAGTTCTGAAAAACCATGCTGCCAATCAAAAAAAACCCTCAAAACATATTACATAAGGACCTGACATCACTCCGATGCCTAATAAAGCTTTGCAGTGACAGTTCCTTTGATTAAAAATAGAGCCTTAGACTCATAAATTATGTAGCATAATTTGTTGATACCAGAAACCTCAACACACCCATCTAATGCACATACAGTGTTACTGCAGTTATGCCAAATGGGATCTGTGCCAACCAGACTGCTGGACATTACATTATTCACATTTTCAAAAAACAGCACCCAGTTCAGTCAGGAAGCATTTCATGAATAAAGGTGAGACTTATCTGAAAAACTAGATAACAACTCATCTCTAAATAATGTATTAGTAAAGAATAGGAACAACCATCATCTAGTTGTGCCAAAATTCAGTGCAGAAAAGAAAACACTTTTATAACACAGACTTAAATTCATGTAATGGAAGATGCTCAAAGTAAACCCCTCTTTTCCTGCGCTCCCTCTAGCAATGTTAAACATTTGCCCAAGCTGTATTCCCTTGACGTTTTCCAGGAAGGCAGTGACATGACCAACAGTTCAAATGCCATATCTAGCTGTTTTCACTGTGGGAAAGACAGTCACCGCACACTAGCTCATATGTGCCATCTGGGGTCAGCAGCAGCTTTTGCGTCTACCACAGAATGCAACTGAAACCAAAATTTTAGCGCATGGCTAGTTTGTTACCTGATTATTTTTCTCAGGATAGAATGAAGCACCTTGATTTCTTCTGAGTGACTAAAACTAGGCAGATGGCCTCCAAGGGCTTCGCAGAACCTTTCTGCCTCTTCCCAGGTCCTGGTTCGTAGCACTCGTTCACTGTGGAAGAACTTCACAATAGCCAAACATCAGAGTAGAAAACGACACAAGTGACAGCCTTTTTAAAACACTCCTGTACTACTAAAATATGGCCACCATAGGCAGGAATGTATAAGCGGCATTTCCACAGGGAGAGAACTTGACTTCTTAACAATTATTTTACTTCTTTTCAGTTTGTTTGACAACAGCTCTTTAGCTCACAAAATCTGTTTCAAATGCAGCATACTCCGTATGGCAGACTTTCTGGTTTTCTTTACCAGAAAGTACCCAACTCATTCCAAAACTGCAACCAAATTACAGGTTTTAAGGGATGCTGTTCTTTCAAATTTGTGGTGAACTGCAAAGCCCAATGTTCACTGAAACCAGGCCCATTTGGGTGCTACAGGTGAAGAAAGTTCTTCAGCAAGCCCTTTGCTACCTGTATGTATCAGAATTGCATATTTGGCTCACACATCTCAGCTAATGTAACCACTTCATGCCCTTGACTTCAGTCCAAGTCAATTTTCATCAGCTAAATCATGCACAGACATGCTACACTTGGTCAACAAGAGTTCTGGAGAAACTGCCAGCTGTCACGTCCTATCAGCTATGGGAAAGCTATGCTGCACATTAGCTAGACTCATCCTTTTGGGATCCCTGGCCACGGCCTTGTTATTCAAGCTGAGTTCTCCTACTTTGCTACATGAGCTGTTTACAAGACACAGTTCATTACAGACACTGAGTCCAGAAATAATGAAAAAACAATCTAATAAACAGCCTCAGTTTTAACTTGATTTGATTGTTAACAGAAGGAGGAAAACCTGCATTTCTAAGTACAAACCTGTTTAAGCCACTCCAGCTAACAGCACGGCTGCTTACTTCCACTATTCACACTCTTAAGCATGTAGAAAGGGAACGGAAAAGGACAAGAGAAGGACACCTATTCAGGTATCTCTGCATGCCAGCTGATGGCAGGCAGGCTAAGACACAGATGTGGTACCCTCTGTCAGCAGAAGGCTCCCGAGTCAGCAGCACAGGGCAAATGATGCCAGCCCACTCAGCTGGCCACAGAAAGAGCAGGGAAAGGCACACTGCATCTTTCAGGAATCAGTAGAGTATGATGCATGAGAATATCTGGAGGCAGTCAACCAGTCAACGTAAATTCCTCCTCCTAGCATAAAACATCTTTGAAATACTCTGCAGACCAGCTGTAAGCCACAAAATGGTTAATCACACGCAGCAAAACAGTAATGAACAATTAGCATTTAATAGGAATTACTTTTTACCTTGTAGCATGCAAGGCCAGATCCATTGTGCCACCCAGGGGGACACGGATCAGTTGGCTTTGGGAGTACTTCTGGCTTCTTGGGCAGTCCAATGTATTTTTTGCAGACAGAAAACGCTTTAGTGGCTTTACAGTCCTTGGTTTCCCACTTTCCAAGATACTTTCCACTGGGCATGGCCACACATCCTCCTGAAAACTCTTAAGATTTAAGCCAAAGACATATTTAAAACTGTTGGCTGGTTGTCCAAAAAAACCCATATATTTCTGTATAACAATTTTATTTCATGCTTAGAGTTCTGTAACATGGTACTCCAATGCTTGCGCAATGTAAGATAATAGTATTTTTATGTTGTGGTTTTTTTATTGTTAAATTTACCTGGTTGCAAGGAATTCCAGTTAGTATACGTCACAGCTTTGGCTTTTTCCCCATCCACTGTACCCCAGGAATATATTCCTGATTGGCCAATATCCTGCAAACCAGTCCAGAAGTATTTTTCTTCAACTTTGGTATGTTTTCTAATTAGATTGTTTATAAATTCTTGTTCAAATCTGAAAATTCACAGATTACTTTGAGTCAATATTTGCAAGATACTTAAAACTACTGAGACAGTTTGAAAATCGGGCATATTATTACATGAGTTACTTCCAGTGGTGGTCCAGGCAGTCCAGTATTCAGCACAGTGTCAGCAGGCTGGGAATTCACATACTTCCAAGAAGGTTTTACACTGTAGGTTTACCATTGTCACACCATGGAAAACAGTTTGCTAGTTATGCGAAAAAGCAACTGTATCTCTGTTTTTTTTCATAAACCACTAGCTGGCATACAGAGGTTTTAATCTCTGACTGTATCTCCAGGATCATACTGTAAAACATGCCCATAAATTACAGAGATGTGCTTTACCTGTTCATCACTGTAAGATTGCACTGTACTCCAAATGAAACTTCTGTTTTATAGATCTTGTAACAGTAGTTTCCATGTCTCTCCCATCCCTGGTTAGAGAACAAAAAACACCTTTATACATTACAACCTTATTTAGGTATTATCAACAAGTGAAAATAAATAATTGCTAACATTGGTTGGTACCCCAAGCTGTCACAGCTATACAAGGAAGAAATGTAGTGCATCACATACAAGGTCCTGTACCACCAACTCTCAGATTCAGAGTTCTAAGAAATAATGCAACCACAAGAATAAAGTATACCACTGTTTTGCCTTGACAGTGCAGAGTCTTCTGACTGCTACACGCATTTTAGAGAGAGAAAACACAAGGGTGACAGCCTAGTGCCATTCAAAACAATAGGAGTTTTCATGCTGTTCTATCAACACCAGGATTCAAACAGAGGAATAATACAAGGGAATTACTAATGTTTCTTTACTTCTGCAAGAAACATTTTATATTGAAAATGTGTGAACTTAAAAAATTTCTCTATTATTCAAATATTTTCCCCTATATTTACACTGAAATTCTAAGGAACATTAATGCATTACCTCTTTGCTAGCTTACCAATGCCACTGGTGTCTGAACAGCACAGAAACCTGTAACTTTGCATGCTGTCACCCTCTGAAGAGACAGAGTACAAATACCCCAAGATTGTGCAGAAAGATAAGGAGTAAGCATCTTTCCTGTTGCAGGCAATATGCCACACAAAACTGAACCAAAGAACTCTGACATAACTACTAATACCATCCCAAGATTTTTCAAAACAGAAAAGACTTCTTTTCAAGCTTTATTTATGTTGTTAACATGTTAACAAACAACAAAAAACAGCCCCCCCAAAAAACCCACAACAGCCACCTCCCCGCCTTTATTCAAGTCAAAGAACAAAAATGAAAGCCAACTGTAACAGACACCTAATCTCAATTATCAATCTCTGCATACCCTTATGTTGCAAAGTGCTTATTCTAAATTTTAAAACACATGTAAAGCAAAAACCACAGGAACAAATGCCGCTAGCAATAATATACCTAGTAAAAGCAATCATTATATTTTTTCAAACAAATTAATAGAACACACATCCTTAGTACAAGCTCATAATACTTTCATCAATGAAAAGACTGGTAACACATCCAGAACCTGCTTAGGGAAATCTGAAATTTGGCTCATATTATATAATTCTTTCACCTTTTTTCATCCTTTCTCATGAAATGAAAATGTTCCACAGATTTTATTGTACAGGCAAGAAGGAAATGGGAAGAGCAGCAAGTAAGTGATTTTAAGCAGGTTTCTGAATCAAGTGAAAGTAAATAAAGATACAGACTCCTATTACCTCTTCTAATGAACAACTTTCATCTGATTTTGTTTCATTCAAAATCTCTCCTTTTTTCTTGCAAACATATTTCAATTTTTCTTCACAGGATTTGACTCTCCACTGTCCCAGCTGTGAGAGGGAAAGAAAAAAAAAAAGCATTAAAATTCTAAAGTATGTCAATTTCTACAGTGCAGGGCTGAGTTTTCACACAGTGAAAGTCAAAATGCCTCTAGTAAAAATACTTGGGGTGGGATGCCCTGGATTATATAGAATCAGAATCATAGAATAGTTAGGGTTGGAAAGGACCTTAAGATCATCAAGTTCCAAACCCCCTGCCATGGGCAGGGACACCTCACACAAACTCATATCACCCAAGGCTTCGTCCAACCTGGTCTTGAACGCTGCCAGGGATGGAGCATTCACAACCTCACTGGGCAACCCATTCCAGTGCCTCACCACCCTTACAGGAAAGAACTTCCTCCTTATATCCAATCTAAACTTCCCCTGTTTAAGTTTTAACCCGTTACCCCTTGTCCTATCACTACAGTCCCTAATGAAGAGTCGCTCCCCAGCATCCTTATAAGCCCCCCTTCAGATACTGGAAGGCTGCTATGAGGTCTCCACGCAGTCTTCTCCTCTCCAGGCTGAACGGCCCCAACTTTCTCAGCCTGTCTTCATACAGAAGGTGCTCCAGTCCCCTGATCATCCTCGTGGCCCTCCTCTGGACTTGTTCCAACAGTGTCATGTCCTTTCTGTGTTGAGGACACCAGAACTGCACACAATACTCCAGGTGAGGTCTCACAAGAGCAGAGTAGGGGGGCAGGATCACCTCCTTGGACCTGCTGGTCACGCTCCTTTTGATGCAGTCCAGGATACAGTTGGCTTTCTGGGCTGCAAGTGCACACTGCCAGCTCATGTTCAGTTTCTTATTGACCAGCACCCTCAAGTCCTTCTCCGCAGGGCTGCTCTGAATCTCTTCTCTGCCCAACCTGTAGCTGTGCCTGGGATTGCTCTAACCCAGGTGTAGGACTTTGCACTTGTTATGGTTAAACTTCATGAGGTTGGCATCAGCCCACCTCACAAGCGTGTCCAGGTCCCTCTGGATGGCATTCCTTCCCTCCAGCGTATCAACCGAACCACACAGCTTGGTGTCATCAGCAAACTTGCTGAGGGCGCACTCAATCCCACTGTCCATGTCAGCGACAAAGATGTTGAACAAGACTGATCCCAACACCGATCCTTGAGGGACACCACTCATTACTGGAGAATTGCTCTCCAGGAGAATCTGCTCCAAGACTTTGCCAGGCACAGAGGTGAGACTGACTGGTCTGTAATTCCCCGCGTCATCCATTTTCCCCTTCTTGAAAATGGGGGTTATATTTCCCTTTTTCCAGTCATCGGGAACTTCACCTGACTGCCATGATTTCTCAAACATGATGGACAGTGGCTTAGCAACTTCATTCACCAGCTCCTTCAGGACCCGCGGATGGATTTCATCAGGACCCATGGACTTGTGGACGTTCAGATTTTTAAGATGGTCTCAAACCAGATCCTCTCCTACAGTGGGCTTAGGGTCTTCATTCTCACTGTCCCTTTGCCTGCCTTCCAAGACCTGGATGTTGTGTTCAGAGCCTTTGCCAGTGAAGACCGAGGCAGAGAAGTCATTCAGAACCTCAGCCTTCTCCAAATCCAGGGTAGCCAGTTCTCCCGAGAGCTTCCTGAGGGGGCCTGCATTGTCCCTAGTCTGTTTTTTATTTGCTACGTACCTGTAGAATCCCTTCCTGTTATCCTTAACATCCCTAGACAAGTTTAATTCTAACTGGGCCTTAGCTTTCCTAACCTGGTCCCTAGCTTCCCAGACAACATCCCTGTGTTCTTCCCATGCCGCCTGCCCTTGCTTCCACCTTTTATAAACCTCTTATTTCCTTCAAATTTTCCTCAGCAGCTCCTTATCCATCCAAGGAGGTCTCCTGGCCCTCCTGCTGCACTTCCTTTTAGTTGGGATGCAACACTCCTGAGCTTGCAGCAGGTGATCCTTGAATATCAACCAAGAGTCTTGGGCTCCCCTGCCCTCTAGGGCTATATCCCATGGAACCTTACTAAGCAGGTTCCTGAAGAGGCCAAAGTCTGCTCTTTTCAAGTCCAGGACAGTGAGCTTGCTGCACACTCTTCTCACTATCCTGAGGATCTCAAATTCTTCCATCTTGTGATTGCTGCATCCAAGGCTGCCCTGGAGCATCACATTTCATGTTTGGAAGGAAGAGAGGAAGCTGACAAATGTAGAGATGGGAGGATTCTGGACCATATCTGAAAAAGGAAGAGAAGGCCACAGTGGTGCCAACTCCCTCAGATCAGGACTGTGCTCAGCTTACTGTGGAAGTGCTGAGAAGGCACCTCAGAGTTACTTGGCATGTGAGTTCCACTGCCAGCCTGACAGCAGGCAGATGCTTGTCTCAGTTTTCTACTAATCTGGGAGATGGGATACAGCCTCCTTCTCTTTCCACTCAACTTTTTCGTCTTCTTTCCTCCATCCTCCCCTTGCTTCTTCTGTATCGTATTTGCCCAGTCTTCTCTTACTTAAGTAATTCACTACTCATCCTCCAATAGGATGGCCCAAATTGGTCCTGGATATGACTGAAGCCAGGTTTTCCTTTTGATAGTTTGGCTTGCCTCCTTCCTAGCTCTCCACCACAGACATGCAAGAATATGGAAACACAAAATGCAGAGTGACAAGGATAACAGGGTGGCCAACAGTCTCAGACCTGTGAGCAATTTCTTCCATTTGTTGCAATACACAGTTACCAAGTGCACTAACCCAGATTATTTTATGAAATCTCCTTATCAAATAGTATCATCTGTATTTTAAAGATTATTCCAAAAATGAAATTAGTTATCTGCGTTACGCCCCTCTTTCACACACATCAATGTTAAATCTACTATGATGGAAAAAAAACAGAAAAAACCCAACACTGTATTCCTACCTCGCCTGAATATGATACACAGTTAGGAGTGCTGTTAAAAGGAACTTTTGGTTCATTCTGATCCCAGTATGTAAAAACCACAGCTGAATGATCTGACCACTTGAACAAGGTTGGTACATCTTCATTCCTGAGACCCATCCACATTTCTTCTTTAGCATCTGTAATTTAGAATTAGGACAACACTGTGGTTTTAAAATAATGTTCAAATTAATTGGAAAGGAATGTTAAATCAACAACATTATGGCTTTATCACTATACTGCACACCATAAATGCCAATCTTTTCCTTGCAGTGAGAAAAGGGATTTGAGACAAGTACAATGTATATTCTTGTTTCTTAACTTACATTCATAAATACGAGTAAGTTTCACAGAGAAGGTAGCAAACAGGAATTTAAAAAAACCCAACAGAAATAATGAATACACAACGAAAAAGAAGCTCAACCAACTTAAAGTTTTAGCGTGCAGATGAAAACATACGACCATGAGAAAATTAAATTCCAGGTATTAAGTAACTAGAAGTAGGTTAGCCCTGTAAATAAATAAATGAATTGAAATAGATCAAACAAAACAAGTACTAACACAGAAGGCCTGGACCTGAACAATACCACTCACTATTGGCCTGGGTACAAGCCCAGCATCAGCACCTTCATTTAAAAGCTAGAGGTTATGACAAACATCAGTTAGAACATGAAAAGTGGTCTGTAATTTATGGTGTGCAGCACTTGCTGCTTGACCTTTAAAAGTATTCCAACTCACCATTATGAAGCTTTGTGACAATCAGTTCAACATCTGCTAATGAGTGTATGCTGATGAGATTACTCTTATTTGTCTTGCACAATTCATCTGCTGTACTCCAAGATGCCTCGCTGTTTATCACCATGTAGCAAAAACCATTGTGGGGAAGCCAGCCTGAATCACAGCGAGTATCCAAGTGTCTCCAAAACTCTAACAGTGAGGAGAAAGAGAACCAGAGGCTTTTGTCTTACATTGGCTAGTGCAACAGGTTGGCATTTTCTTCATGTTTGAAATCAGGAAGCACCTTGAAAACAGCCAGAATGCAGCACACAGAACGTGTTCACACCTCTTCAGGGCTAATGTTTTAAGAAAGGGTCACAGTTTAGTCAAGCAGATAGAAATGACTGAGCAGCATTATGGGGATTCATAATATTTTGGGGCCATGCAGTAGGCAGGAGGAGAGTGAAAAGTAAAAAGCTGGAATCCATTACATTAAGCTGGTCTTAGTACAAGCAAAATGTTCAGAATTGTAAGCAAGATTTCAAAAGCAGTTAAAGGCAAATCAAGCTACTTCACTGCAGTACAGCAGCTTCAAAAAACAAAAAATCCTGTTTTGTACTGTTTATTTGTTTGCACATTAACAGGGCATTATTATTTATATGCAGTACTATGTGTAAGACCTATTTTGAATAGTTCACAATTAAACAAATGCTTAGTTTTAAATATTTTTTCTTCTGAAAGCTAAGATATTCAAGAATTCAAGCTGTTTCTAATGCATGCTGAAAAAAGGATATATTAACAGGTTTTCTGGTTTAAAACACACTATAAAATACTCCGACCACAAGAATTTTGTTCTTTAATTAATAAAACACTGAATAAATACTTGTAACAATTAAACATACGCCACTGAGGAGATAGAGAACAGATAAGGATGGTTAATTGACAACTAGTTTTCAAGGGATCATTTAAAAACTTCAACCAGTTTAGTTAAATTTAAACTACTTACTGTCTTCTCCTGAGGGAGCTGGAAAGAACGTGCCTCAGCCAGAGACACTCAATGACACTTTCCACCTCCACAACACAGCTTCATCCCTCTTATTCTCTAGTCCTCCCCCTCATCCAAGGACAATCACCTTCCAGTAAAAATTTTCTCACGAGAGCCCCACAAGCGTGAGCCCTGGAAACTCAGAAAGGCCAAAACATACATGGAAGAACAGGCCATGCATATGGGAAGGACTGGACATCCAGGTGTAGGCAAATGTCCATGCATGGAAGCAGTTATATGTCACAGCTACACTGTAAATACTGAAAGACTCTGTGTGTGTGTATAGGGAGGAGAGAATAAGTATTCTTGTAAAAGCTGTTACGGATACAGTAAAGATTACACACTGGGCATGCCACCAACTCTTTCACTCTGATTCCCAGTTCAGTTCTGGGCCTGGTTCAAAGGACAGTAAAGATCACTTAACTACTTCTATTTGAATTCAACAGATTTTGATCCAAGCCTCAGGTAGGTCCCATTTTATGTCAACACACACCAAGAATGAGATGAAGAAGATTCAAGGTGATACTGCCAGTTTCAGACTTTCAGCCGCATGCAAAAGAAGGCACAAGCCATGCAGGAGAATGTGATGAAAAGGGCAGCACGCTCCTGGGAAATGCTTTATGTGTGAATGAAAAAGGTGCAGAAAGTGAAATCTGTTCGTGATGCATCATCTTGACACTGAAGGTACAGTTTGCTTCTGCTCTGGTAAAAATCCAAATCTCTTGTGAAAGTGTTTCGGCAGAGATGCCTCAGAAGTCTTGGGGATGGAAAAACAAAAAACAAACAAACAAAAGGCATAAACTAGGAAAACAAATATTAAAAAAAACCCCTCCATAAGTGTACATTACACTCATATTAACATACAAAAACAAAAATGCAAGTTGTCCTACCTGGGAGGCTTGGAACTTCATTGAGTGACTTCTTGCAAATATACGGAAGTGGAGTCCCACAATGGTAACTTTGCCACTGACCTGAGGCAGCATTCATCACCACACAACTAGTCCCATCCAGCGGGGACAAACTCTGCATATCTATGGACAGGAACAAATAAAAAGAGAAGAGTACAAGTTATCAAACAGTAAGGTAGTAGTGACTGCTGCTTTTTTTTTCTACTACTTTTCAATACAATAACAACATATTTTGCATAGTACAGGCCCTTGTATTTGAAGAACATAACTTGCTTTGAATGGAGGCACCTGTCCTACCATAGGTCCCATAGAAAGTTTTTTGTAAGAGAGTTTCACAATCAAGGAATATGGACTTCTTTTCTAGTGTTTAATCATAGAACCAGGAGGAATGTTCTATTTACAATAAAACAAACCCTTGGCTGAGCACTTTCCCAGACTAGAAATATCTCAGGGGAGAACCCTTTGTGCTGCCCTCAGTTTCCTTTGGCAACCCCTTTCCCACCCCATTACAAACACAGCTCTGCACTCTCTCTCAGTGCTAAACCCAACTCCTACCTTAACTTGAGAAAAAGCCACAAATTAAAAATATCATGGAGAAGAACCCTTTTTTACAGTCCTCAGCTTCTCTTTTGAGTCCCACTGCAATGGAACTTTTTTGGTTTCTCTTCCTTTTGAGCCCCAGTGCAAACCTGAGCTGTGTCCTATGCAGAGTATCCCACTTTCCCCTGCACCGGGTTTGCTCAGTGTCATACAAAAGGCTAGAGTGAATCTTAGTTCTTCATGGGAGAGTACAACAGAGTCAGGGCCAGCCTCCTTTCAGAGGTGTACAGTGAAAGAACACCAAGTAATAGGTACAAATTGCAGCTAGCAAAATTCCTGTTAGATACCAGTTAAGTATTTTTCACAAGGAGGGTAGACATTAGTGTGTCTGCCATGACTGAAGATTAAATTTACCATTGTATACCATTGTAACTGAGTCTCCAGCTCTGCATTACAGTCCTAAAGTGTCATCACAGTTTCAGAAGAAGATGCAGCCAGCAGTACAAGTCCAGAAAAGTCCTTAACCTTTTCAAAACCCAGACTACCTTTGAAAAATCTCATCGAAATTTCCTAGTAAAGCTTTCAAAGAAGAAAGAGAAACCACTTCTTATTTTTTCACAGAATTAACGTTGCAGCACTATTCTAGAAACTGATCTCATAGAAAAATAGGATTTCAGTTTAGAAAGGTCAAATTCAGCTTGAAAGATGGAACAATATTAGCTTCAGTATTCCTGATTATTATTCCTCCAGGATTCTCATTTATACTTATCCATGTTGTATTTGTGAGAATATTACAAATACACACTGAAAATTCGAGACAAACAAGAGTCTCACCAATTCTACTAGGAACTTGGGAGAAATTAAAAAAAGGTTTTTTTATACTTCTTTCATCTTCACCTCAATACAAATTTAAGCAACCTTGAAGTTTTAAAACACAAGTCAGTCTTCTAAGTAATGTCAGTCCTCACACAGATGCCAGTAATTGTAATATTTGCGGGAAGTCAATTCCATTTTGCCATTCTGTCAGTGGGAGGAGAAATTTAGAAGCTAAGGAAGCTGTAGATACCTTAGTAAAATAAACCTCAAAGATACTATTTTAAGTTTTTGGTTTTTACTGATTTATTAACCTAACCATCCATAAATACACAATGAGTACAGAAAGATTCATTCTCTAAGGAGAAAAGATGCTTCACAACTTCTAACAGAAATATGATAACAATGATTGTTCTGAAGAAGACCAGTAGAGAGGGGTGTTAGAAAGAAAAAAAAAGAAAAAAGGTGGGGGGGGACAACAAAACAAATTATTAATGTTAATGTTGTGGATACTGTTAATACCACCGGAATCATTACCTGGATGCCAGTTGAGAAAATTCAAAGGTTTGTGATCTGACCATTGCCAACCTCCAGAAACATCCAGTTGATTTAAGCCAATCCAAAAGATCTCAGCAATGTCATCCTTAGCTAGAGAGTTTTGTTTTTTTTTTAAGAAAACAGTTAGCATAAAATGTTCTCTTTAATTGGTCTCCTTTAAATTAAAAATATGATCTGAAAGGATATGCATTTGAGGAAAGAAAGATTGCTACTATAATCAGGCATGCAAACTTTCTTGTACTGAAGAGAAATTCACCCACACAAGTTCCAATGCATTCAGATGTTTGTCCTTTGGTTTTATATTCCCAAAGGCACACTGACAGTTCCTCCAAGATTGGACATCAATGAAGATCATTTCATAGCAACAAGTGGGTAACACACTGCTAAAACATGAACTGCCATTCTGGACCATATCTGAGATTCTGGGGATGTTCCTCATTATAAATATAAACAACAGCTAATGACTAATGAAATCATGCAGACAATTTTCTTAGAAGCCTCTAAAGTGAGATTAGCAGCTTATTGTTGCCAGACAAATGAAAGCAACAATGCATTTTAAGTACAATCAAGTTTTAACCCTGAATTTTAAGAGAGAAACTAAAATGCTGTCTACACTTTATGTTAGCTTGTCAAGATTTCCTGGTATTAGTACGTGAATAATTACACCTACCTTGTATGTAACTTAATTCAGATCCGTCTTGGATGCTAAGCAAATCTCCCCCTTGCCTTTGACATGAAATATAAGCTTCCTTCCAAGAAAGAGCAGACTGTGTATTAAACTGGTAGCAACTTTCAGACCCTGGATCATGTTTCCAGATATCATGACAACCATCTTCTGTTTAAAGGAAGCAGAAAGAACTTGTAACTACAACTATACTGACACATCATGAAAGCTGCAAAAGAAAAAATGTAATACTGAAGGTCTATCAATTTTTATATTGCTAATCAGATATATTACAGAGTAAGCGTGCAGTGACTGTCCTGTCAATGCTGAAATAGAAAAGGGACCTGCTTTTACCCAGCTTAACAGCAACTTGCTACACCAAGGTGAAGCCATACATACATGAAGTCACAGAACACTTTTAGGTTGTTTGTTTAGAAACCCAACATGCCTGGTTGTAAGCAGATTCCCCATTTTCCATCACGAGTATAATCTTCAGATGTGGCACACCATTTTCCACCCATATGTGTTTCATCTTGAATGCAGTCATGATGCCACATTTTATTATACAGAAAGGGGAACTCACAGGGTTTTCCATAGGAGTTCCCATCTTTGGTATAAACCTCTGCAGGAAAAAAATAAAATAAAATAAAATTAAAGAAGTAGTTGTCTAGGGGAGGAAAGGACAGCAAATCAGTATTAATGCATGTCCAGACACAGTTAAGTTAAAAGCATGCAAATCACACTCATGGTCTTAAAACACTGTACCTTGTTACAGGTAACATACAGCAACGCCAGAACAGAAAGAAATGAGAGGAAAATATTTTTCTGTACTTTTTCTTCTGAGTGGGGATAACACAGCAGAAACTTGTTTCCCCTTTCCTGGTAAGTTAGGGATAAATACATTGGTCTGTTGAAAGCCAGGTGGTTTGCACCAAGCACTACAGAACAAGGCTCTAGGAATCAACACGTACACATTTCAAACACAAATGTTTCAAACTGGAGTCTGCTAGGCTCTTCAGAGGGACCCCTTCGAACAATTCACATACAAAGAAAATTCTGCTCTTAAAGTAAAGCAAGTTTTCACCACTTCTTTCAGCAAGCATGAGATTTCAGATAAGACTGGCTTCCATGGCAAGTGAACAGACTACCAGAACAAAGCAAATGGATAGTTCCTGACAGTCCAAAATGATGCAAGCTTGCAGCATGCACTGAATTTGATTGTACAGCCTACCAGCAAAGAAAATGACCTCAAATACCACTAACAGTGAAATTCACATTGCTGTGAAGAGGGCAGCATCAGTTCTGATGAAAGGTGGTTGATATTTCATAAATAAGCTCTCACTAAAATATGGGAGGGGGGATTTAAACTGAAAGAAAGCCACTTGATAACACAACTTCTTCAGTTGTGCATATTTATTTTTCATTAAAAACAGTTCAAGTTTCGTACTTGAATATCAGTATCTCTCTACACCAAAACTTTCTATTGCTTTTCTGATTGGTCTTTTCATAGGATGAATTTTAAGAATCTACTGCCATAGACATACAGTAAAAAGCTCTAAACAAAAAAAGAAAAAAGGAAAAGGAAAGAAAAAAGAAATAGAAAAAGAAGAAAAAAAGAGAAAGAGGAAAAGAAAAAGAAATGAAGAAGAAAAAGAAGAAAAAGAAGAAAAGGAAAAAGGAAGAAGGAAAAAGGAAAAGGTAAAGGAAAAGCAAAAGGAAAAGTCCTCCAAACCCCTGTGCAAACTTACCATGGTAAGGATACTGACATATAACATCAGAGGAATTGTTGCTTCGCCACTGGTCTGTTGCATTTATGCTTGCAGTTACATAGGTACTCTTAACAGTCACTTTGTACTGAGATGCACCAAGGATGGAAGCATCTGCACATCGCCACCACAGCATTAGTTCTGAGTTACAATCAACCATTTTCAGGCGAGACAGTGATGTAGTGAATATATCAAGTCCCAGGCACTGCTTGGACCCCAGATGAAAGAGGCGATTCTGGGATACCCATTTCCATAAAGCTTCACTTGTCTCCTTGCAGTCATCTATCACTATCCGTGAGTTTTTAACATGTATGCACTTGTTCAGTGTGTCATGGCGAATGGTAAAAGCAGCACTGCCTGCATAAAACCAAACAAATATCCACATTATCATTCAGTATCACTTTCACAGAAGTTAATTTTTAAAAGTGTAATCACATTGAGACATGCTACCAGAAAAGTACAGCTGTTTGTACATTACACTATCTCTTTTGTATAAGCCACATTTTCCTACTCTTCTGTGAGTATTCTTTACTCTTTCAAAGTCATTATAAAAAGAGGGGAGATAAAATGAGGCTATTTTCTAAGTCCAATCCTATCAATGAGAATTCCTCCTTTAACACTTCCAGTATCTGGAAGCAGCCTTCCAGTATCTGATGGGGGCCTATAAGGATGCTGAGGAGGGGCTCTTCATTAGAGACTGTAGTGACAGGACAAGGGGTAACGGGTTAAAACTTAAACAGGGGAAGTTTAGACTGGATATAAGGAAGAAGTTCTTTACTGTAAAGGTGGGCTGCCCAAGGAAGTTTTGAATGCTCCATCACTGGCGGTGTTCAAGCCCAGGTTGGACAGAGCCTTGGGTGACATGGTTAAGTATGAGGTGTCCCTGCCCATGGCAGGGGGGTTGGAACTTGATGATTTTAAGGTCCTTTCCAACCCTAACTATTCTGATTCTATGATTCAATGCTCAACCCCTGATAAATCTGCAAGTTTACTGGGTAAAGAATCTTGTCTTCATACCTATCTGCATGTTACCTGCTGTTACACACTATAATAATGATTTTCACTTAGTAAGCACTGTTTGTTTTTTTTTAACTGTGTATCATATACAATACACAGCATGACAGGCTCATATGTGATCCAGTTTGTGGGTGCAGCTGCAGTATTACTAAAATAATTGGCACTGCTTTTGGGAGTTTTAAAATGAACACCTCACCAAAGATGCCACACAGAGATTTTAAAAATGGTTGAGGAACCCTAGTTTTATCTTCAGTTGTGATGCAGATTGTCATTAAAAAGAGAAAGCAATAAAATTTTATAAAACACAGTATACAATTTTTAAAATACATGGATCACTTTACTGATACAAGCTGATGCCCCTACCAGTGTAAGAACACCTTGGACACGTGGCAGTAAGTTTAGCTAACCAAGAAAAAGCAGCCCTGAATCTATTTTAATGCCACAATAAATACGGCCCCACAGTACAAAACTTTCACTAACCTATTACTGTCAAAAGACATAAAAACATGTGACGTGCAACTATTTAGCAAAGCACTCAACCTCACTCCCAGCAGCTATCACCGACCTTTGGCTGGCAAGAACTTGCTCAAGGTGAAACTTTTCCACCTGTTTTCTAAAAGAGTAAGCTTCCTTCCTCTCCCTCCGCGCATACAGCGGGGAACGAAAACGACACTTGACGTCCTGCAGGGGCCCTGCCTCAGCTCGGGTTATTTCTCCTCCCGAAGTAACATGCCGAAGGCCCGCCTCCCTCCCACCGCTCCGCACCGCTCGGCGCTGCCTCGACACCGCGGGACCCGGGAACGTGGCACCCGGAGGCGGCGGGGCAGCGGCTGCTTTCGCGACGCCCCAGGAGGAAGCTGTGAGGGTTTTCTTTCCTTCCTCTCTTGCTCTTCGTCGTAAGTTTCGCACGTTGCTTCCACGCAGTCAGACTTTGTCTCCCAGCGCAAGGCACGGAGGAGCCGGGAACCGTCGGGGCGGAAGGCCCGTCACAGCGCCTCCTTTCTCTCACAAGCGCCCGCCGGGACGGCAATGGGCCTTCCGCACCCCTTGCGCCGAAGCGCACCCGCGCAGCGCTTTCCCCCTCGCAGGGTAGGCGCCCGCCTTACCTGAGGGGTCCCGACGGGCGGCGCAGCAAGCGAGGAGCCAGGCGAGGAGGAGGCAGACGACGCCACAGGAGGGCAGGCAAAGCCCCGCCGCCCGCGCCATCCTCGCACAGCGCGCAAGCTGCGCGAAGCGGCCGCGCTGCCGGGCTCCAGCTGCCGGAGCGTCGCGCCCGCCGCCGGCTGGCCGGGACAGCAAGTAGCCGGCCCGGATTGGCCCACGCCGGCAGCGTCACTTGTTTCCAGGAGAGGAGCGGCCCCGGGTTTGAGGCGAGGTGTGGGGCGGGGCCGGGCCGGGGCGGTGGCCGGGTGTGAGGGGTCGGGGCACCGGGGAAGGGAGCAGAAGGGCTCGGCCACCCTGGCCGGAGCGGGAAGCAGCTGCGGGTGGGGGAGACGCGGGAAAGGGAAGGGGAGTCGCGAGTGGAGAAGAGTAAAGATGAAGAAAACTGAAGGCAGAATGAGGACAGGGGTTAAAATAGGAGGGAGGGAATGAAGAGAAAAAGGAAGGAGGAAATAAATGGTGAAAAAGGGGAGGAAAAAGAAACTAAAAATAGCAAACCGGGCCTAATTATCACTCGGTAACTAAAGTTAGAGCTAAAGTTTTTAGAAGTTGGGAAATAAAGGGAAGGTGAAAGTGCTAAAAGTGAAGAAAAAGCAAAAGGTGAAGAGAATATAAACTAGAATTAATGACAGCATACACTGAAGTAAAATGCTTAAAAATTGCTCAAATAACACAGTTTCTAAGGGTTACCCTGTGATACTCATCCCTGTCAGGCTGTGAGGCCATGTGCTGGCCATGCTCAGTGTGATGGCCGTGACGGCACTGGGAGCCAGGCCAGGGGCTGTGGGGTAGGGACAGGGGCTGCTGCCCTGCCCTGGGTTCAACTGAGGGATCTGGTGTTACTGTAGGGTCCCTCCATGCCGCAGCAGCCCTTGAGTCAGGGAGTGGCTGACAGCACGGGGCCGTGGCCCTCACCACCATGGGGAGCATCAGGGACCCCACGGCCAGGCACCACTGCTCTTCCCTTCCTCCCTCCCTTCCTCCCTTCCCATCCCTCCCTCCCCATTGCTGACCTGCCTCTGAAAATTTGCTAACTGGACCTTTGCAAGGCTGTCGAGGGAACAGAAGCAGGCCAGGTGGCCTTGCCGTGCTTTTTTCGAGTTTTATGGTAGCTAGCAGCTAAAATTGCAATTGCCTGATCCTTTTCTGCCAGGGAAAGGGGGCGGGAGGGGGGTTGAGACTGGGAGCAGTTGAAATTACTGTTGCTGAAAAAATTATGATGCTGTCTACAGGAAGATACAGAAACCAAAAATAAAAGCACAAAGACACAGAGAACCAGTTGGCCTGAAAAGCAAAATAAGGGAAACTGACAAAAACTGCGTAAAATAAAATAAGCCGTTTATAGCTGCGTGTTGGGGGATTCAGTGCTGACCTGTTAAAGGCTGTACAGCTTGAACCCCACCTGTGCAAGAAAGCACTTGCAGAGTCACAAGAAAAAGAAAAAAATAGTTGGCTAGGAAAATCTATTCAGATTAGACTTGAAAGAGCAGTTATTCAGAAAAAGAAATACTAGATTTTCAAAAATATGGGAAGAGCAACATGAAGTCTGTTTTATGTGTTTCAAATACACCCATCTGGACATCCAAAGACTGCAGGAGTTGAGGGTGTGCCAAGCTGGGAATTGGGCAGAAAGAGATGAACAAAACCAGGCATCTGTAAGTGAGCAAATGTTCCTTCCAGCTGGAAACCACAGACCAACACCTGGCTGCCGAGGCAGGGACTATCTGAAAAATCAGAAATAAGGTTCAGGT
Source organism: Pezoporus occidentalis (assembly GCF_034315485.1). Classification (NCBI taxonomy): domain Eukaryota; kingdom Metazoa; phylum Chordata; class Aves; order Psittaciformes; family Psittacidae; genus Pezoporus; species Pezoporus occidentalis. The sequence goes on along the minus strand of NW_026915986.1, from coordinate 14,376 downwards.
AGAGAGGGGTCTGTAGCTGCAGCAAAATCGATGCAGTGCTACCAGAAACAGTTTGTTTTCTGGAAAAGCAAAGGTTCAGAGTCTCCACGCAGAGAGTGGGAGGCAGAAATTCCCCACCGGTGAGCCTGATACAAAAGCAAGCTATTGAAACTAAAATTAAATATGTGGTGGGATGGCGTGTCTCTTTTTAAATAAAACATCACAGCAAGAACAGCACGTGTGAACCCTGCATGCCCATGAACCTTTCTGAATGTGTGCCGCTTTCAATGTAGTCAGTGACCATCCCAGTTTTGCTATGGAGTTTAACCTTGTGAAGAGTTTAACCTTGAAACTAATAGTGTTCAGTGCATATTTACTGACCATACATGACCAACTGTGACATTAACAGCATCCTATTTACTGAACATGTATCAGCAAATATGTATATTAATAGAGATTCTCTTAAGGTATCTTAACATATATATGTTTCCCAATATGCACTTCCAATTTGAGGTCCTTTTTTATCTGTTTATAAAATACCATACAGGATGACACAGGATCAGACCCCCACCCTGACTCAAAAATTAAAGAATGCTCAAGGATAGGATGGATAGCTGTTTGCACTCATGCCTCTTTGTTACAGTTATTGTGTGCATGTGCCTGCCTTACACTTAAACTCTGTGACAGAATCATAGAGTCATAGAATAGTTAGGGTTGGAAAGGACCTTAAGATCATCTAGTTCCAATCCCCCTGCCATGGGCAGGTTCGCCTCACACTAGACCATGTCACCAAAGACTCTGTACAACCTGGCCTTGAACACATTAATGTAAGAGAAGATACACAAAATGCATTCCTTCTGTCTGACATCAGCTGAACAGTAGAGAGATAAGGGCACATAGACTCACACCTGTACAACTATTAGTTTCAAGTGGTTTATGCACGAAGCAAGAAGTCAGTGTTTTGAGGACAGAAGTTTAAAGAATAGGAAGTTACTGAAGATCACGTGTAAGTAGTAGCTTTACTGGGGTTTATATCAAGAGCATTTTTTAAAAAGCCTGAACACAAATACTTATCTTTTTGCTTTGTTATCGTTTTGGTTTTTTGTTGTTTTGTTGGTGTTTTTGGGGGAAGGGGTGTGGGGTTTGTTTTTTGGGGGTGGGTTGGTTTTTTTTTCTTCGGATAATACAAGTTGCAGTACAATCTTTTGTCATCTGTGGAAATGATAAATTAAAAGCTACTATGCAAACATCTTGCCTACAAGAAATCTGGAGAGGCACTTCTTACAAGAGCATGTAGTGACAGGACAAGGGGGAATGGCTTTAACCTGACAGATGGTAGATTTGGGTTAGACATTAGGAAAAAATTCTTTACTGTGAGGGTGGTGAGGCACTGGCAGAAGTTGCCCAAAGAAGTTATGGCTGCCCCATCACTGGAAGTGTTCAAGGCCAGACTGGACAGGGCTCTGAGCAACAGCATTACCCACAGCATAATCAATGAACAATTTCTGTATTGCAAATCACAAACATTATGATGTCCCTATGAATACCTACAGCTCATTGCGAAGCAGCACCTAATAGCAAAGCAAACTTCAATCATGCCTGGAGAGATAACCAAATACAGAATTTCATACACAGGAGGGACCCAACCACAGAGCTGACAATAATGCACAGGAGCCTTTTCTCTTGCCTTTCCAGTCAAAAAAGCCTTTCAAGGTGCCAACATCATAACTAAGAGCCTTGTGTCTCTAGCAGGAGTCTTTCTTGTTCATCAACAGATAACTTCTTTGCTTTTATTCTGTACGTTTATATAATAGCATTATCTGCAGAAAGTGTCAACACCTGTCTATCCATAAATCTCCACCTCATCTCTCTTCTGCTCACCACACAAAATAAATATATTGCATGAGCAACCTTCCCCCTCTTTTACAATCGACACATTGTAATCCAGTTTTTCTGGCTAGGCTGAGCACATCCACATGCCAGTGAGCACAAAGGGAATGCTGGAAAAGGATTTGCTACCTCCAGCATCTCCCAGGAGTGGGAAGAAACTCTGGAGATGGTAATTTCTCTTCTCTGCTCCCTCCAGCAGTGACTTTGAAATTGTGACATCTGAACAGGGAACAATAGTTGTTTAGCACTTTTCCTACCTTGCAACATTGGTGCTTGCAATACCCAGGCCCTTACAGAAAAAAAATAAACCAAAACCAACAACCGAACAAATGAGGGTTTACAAGAGTTGCAGGAGCAGAGTTATTTCCTGAGGCAGAGGACTTTGAGAAAGTCATAGTGCCCACAAAGTAGCTAGCAAAGTTTTCAGTCCTACCTAGATTCTGCTGCTAAATTTCATGTTAGAATATGGCTATGGTTTGAGTAAAGTACCTGCTAGCCTTTTAAAATACCAGCCCTGGTCATGTTTAAAGGTAGTTTAATGGACAGGAAAACTGGACAACTGCAACTTTTTCCAGGAGCGTGGCTAAAAGCCAGGTGGTTCTTTTCTGACATATACTCAAGTTTGGTTTGATTGAGTTAATTCCATATATGGCTATGAAAAAAAAAATCACTAAAATTCAAAGGGAAGTGACAAGCATCCAGCAACTGATTTGGATACAGAGAGGTCTTCTAGAGCAATAACTTTTGACTTGTTTTTGTAGCAGCTCCGTCTGGATGGTCTTTTCTTTATGGACACTTACTTTATTTGCTGTCTTTCTTTTTTAACTGGATGTTGAGGACTTAATTCTTTTTAAGCATTAAGGAATATTTCACTTTAAGCAAAAAGGGAACCAAAGGAAAATGGCTTTTCTCTGCTGTTGCTTTAGATTTCCCATTTCATCAGCTGCAGCCTAACCTTTAGCACATTATGAAACTGTTGCACTGTACAGTAAACTTAAGATGAAATCACACACTCAGTTGAATTTTTATGAAATCACACACTCAGTTGAATTTTAATCTATTTCTTGCATCCTTTAACATTCTCTGTATGACTCTTTGGAACAAGTTCCAAAGTTTTGAGTTTCTCATTGCGGTTGAAGAGTTTATTATTGTTAGGGATCCTTACGCGTGACTCTTTTAAAGTGTCATCATTCATAATAAATAGGCTAGATGTTATTATAGCATTTTAGAGACTGTTCTGGTTCTTCTACTGCACAGAAACATGGTAGGTAACTTCCAGAAATAATAATAGGAATTACAAACCTTTTTTCTAAAACCAACCTCCATTTTTTACCCAAATGTAACAGTGCCAGCTTCTGTAGTGCTGGCTCTGGCTCCGTCCTACTGTATATTTGAACTCAGATTAGACAAGGCCTACTCAAATACTAGAAACAAGTTTGAGAAGAAAAACCTTGTGAAAGTGTGGACACATCCAGTCTGCATCTTGCCTGTTGATAGCAGGGAATGTCTTTCTCTGAGTGTTGGTTTGGTTTTGAATCCTGCTGCGACCTCTGCATGCTCCTGGAACAACAACAAAAAATACAAGTGGTATTTTAACGTTCAGGGAACTGCTTAAAATTGTAAAGTAAGTGGTAAAGGACAGTGTTTTGTAGCACGTCAAAAAAGGTACAGACACGTATACTGTGCAATTTTAATGGAAATTGTGCCTCGGTGTAGTATCTCTACTGGCAATGTTTATATGCTCAGTCCCCTCAAAAGCTGTTTTCTGTTGTCACTGTGCCAGTGTAGGATTATAACTCAAATTATGATTGTGGGAGCTGACAACTCAGATGATATTTTGTATTGCATTACATTTGTTGCAAAAAAAACATAGTTTGGAGGAATGGTTTATGAAAGAACGTCATTTGTAATTTGGGAAATGTTTTTAAGCAGGTACAAATTCATTCAGGTGAAAGATGTTTTACATTCAAATAAAAAAGCTTTTTGTCTTCTTTAAACATGCAAAGCAGAACAGCTCTAATAGAAGTGCTGGGGAACAACCTGTGGCTTTCAGTCTCACAGGATGTTCTGCAGGCAAAATTCAGCTTGTTGAAGGGAAGATAAGACCTTCTCCATTAGCACTTTCCCCAGTGCTCCCACTGCCTTTTGTATGACCAGAAAGGGGCAAACTTTCAATGTGCATTTGAGAGCATGGTACAAAGAGGAAAATTTCGGATTGATCTGGATTTGGGAGCACTTCTGATACAAAATAAGCTGTGTAAAAAGGGTGGACTCATTGGGGGCTAAACTGCTGGCATTTAAAGGCTGTGATTGATTAAGCTATGAACTGAAGAGCAGCAGGTGTGGGGAACACACCATTCCATATGTGGTTAGCAACGGCTTAGAAATTGTGCCTTTTTAAATGCAGGAGAGGCCAGACAGCAGAAATAAGGAATGGAAAACAGACAGATTGCCTTTCAAATGGGAGATGAAAAAGGAAACAAACACTGCAATAATGCATACTTCTACACAAATGCTAAATAACCAATGAATAAATTGAGGGAAATCATATGCCTAGTCTTACGCAAAGACAATGACATGCTAGACACATATAGAACATCTCCATAACAGAATATAAAATATACAGAAAAAATAAAAGTCACCTCTGCTGGTGCTGGGGTAGTGAAATCTACTAGTGAGATCTTACAATTGAATCAAACTAGCAAAGTAGGGAACCAGCAGGTGACACAATCTGCATAGACCAAATGCCATCGTTAAGTGTCTGTAATACTGAGTCTGCAGATTGCCTGCCTGGCCAGAAGGACAGAGAGGATATGCTGAGAGAGAGAGATGGGTGAGAAATACAACCAGAACTGTATTTCAGGTAACCCCCATCTTGTCTGGACACTGTAGCATTGGAATGCCACACAAACTACATTCAGCTCCAACCGTACTGCTTCATGGAGCACTCCTGTGGGACAGGGAGGCTACTGAAAAGAGGCAGCCCTTCATTTGGTCCGTATTAACGGGGAAGATCTTGTCCTACGTCTTCATCTTACAGTTGCTGTTCCTGTGTTTATATTCAAAATTCCCACAGGCTTGAAAAAGCCCAAGCATTCACAGCAGTTGCACCCAGTTTCAAAAGGGACAGAGACATAGAAATGAGGAAGCTTGTGAAGAGGAAACAAAGAAGAGCAGCTAGGAACAGTAAATTCTTAAAGGTGGAGCCGAATTTGCTGAAGGTTGCACAGCACAGCATCAGTGTATGCCATCAACTAAAGACTTGAGAACTGGTAAAGGGAAATGAGCACAGATAATCTCAATAATCTCAGATAATCTAATGAGTAGATTATTAAAAACAAGACGTTTAAGTCATCTTCAAGTGAAAAACACAGAAAAGATCATAAACTGACATGTTAAAGGAAAGAACATTGAAAGAACAATAAAAAGCGTGCGCAGCAGCTAGCAAAAGGAATACAGTTTAATATTAAATCTTTCCTTAGACACATGAACCCCAAGAAGCCCATTGGAGTCCAATGGCTCAAATGACAACTGCAGACTGGAAAAGAGGAGAGGCAAAAGCATTTCCAGAGAAGCTAAATGATGTATTTGTATGCAGTCACTGGAATAAGTAGATAAACTCCATACTTGAACCCTTCTTTCTGAGGGAGTCAGCAGAGACTGCCTGAAAGCTCTCCACGGGGAAATGAGGGGACAGGGTGGACAATACTAAAGGCTGACAAGCCTAACATCAGTGACAGGCAAAGCAGTAGAAACTGCAACGAAGAATGGAATTAGAGTGCAACCAGATGAATATGGTCTATCTGGGCAGTGCCAACACATCTTCTCTAAATGTAGTATTTACATTCTGGGCCTCTAGACAGTTTTTTGATGAGGTCAGCAAGCATGCAGACAAGAGTGATCTGTCTGATATGGTCCACCAGTAATTTCTTGATCTGGATGAAAGCTCCTACTGGGTGAGCAAATCAGCAAGCACTTCTAGCTAGAACTTGCTGTTCGCATTTTTCTACTGATGTGAGGGGGCTTTGTTGTAAAGAAATTATTTGTACCTTTCTCTTACTATTTCTGAGAGTGAGACTGAAATAGCTTTTGTTTTTACCCACAGCTTAATGAAGCTGGGACTTGGAACAAGAACTACCTGTCTGTGACTCAACATGCACACAACCCGAGATAAAGCTTGTGGGTGGACAGTGCATACAAATGAGTTTATAAAACCCCTATCTGTGACTGACACCATGGGTAAATCAGGGACAGTGTATGAGAATGTTGCTATCAGCTTTTCATCACTGCACAAGTACTGGTGGTGTGCTGTTTTCATGTGCTCAATGCAGAGTATATGAGGGAGAATGTAGAAGGTGAAGATAGTACAGAGCAGCACAGATCCCTTATGACTCAAATCTGCAGTGCTCTGCACATGCACTAACCATTAATAGGCTTCTAGACAAAACTTCAGAGTAGGTTTCAAGCTATAAAGTCTTCAGGATTTGGTCACTTCAGAGACCACCTCTGTGAATGACATACTCCCATTGTAGAAATCATCAGTTGTGTCCAAGTGGAACCTGTTCCTGGCCTTGATTCTGAGCCCACTCTCTTTCCTTTTCTGAGGCTGCTCAAAATGTAAGCCTATTCTTTATGATATTTTACAGCAGGCACTGGATGAGCACCTCTAGTTATATTTTTAAACGGAAAAAAAAAAGAAAGAAAAGGAGTATATTTAGGCCCCATGGGCATGCATAAACTTTGGAATCAGAAATGTCTTTACAGCCAGTGAACCCAGAAGAAATACTCATATGCTGTTGAAATTAATCCAAGTAACTAAGTGAAAGCATCATAGAGTATCTGAAGATCACCAAGTGCATCCCCCCTTGCTTAGAGCAGCGTCAGCAAGAGCAGGTTGCCCAGGGCTGTGTCTAGTTGCATTTTGAGTATCTCCATAGATGGAGACTCTACAACCTCTCTGATCTATCTACACCAGTGTTTCACCACCACCACCACAGTAAAAAAAAAAAAACAAACAAAAAACCAAACAACTTTTTATTGTGTTTAAAAACAATTTCCTGTGTGTCAGTTTGTGCCTATTGCCTCTTGTCCCTTCACTTGAACCCTTCTTTCTGAGGGTGCCACTGAGTCCGGCTCCATCTTCTTTGCTCTTTCCAGCACTAGGTATTTAGATTCATTGATAAAATCGCCCTGAACGACCTCTCTTCCAGATCTCAGCCACTCCTCATATGACAAATTCTGCAGTCCCTTAATCATCTCTGCGGCTCTTTGCTGGATTTGCTCCAGTAAATCCATATCTTTCCTGCACCAGGAACTCCAGAGCTTAATCCAGTACTCCAGATGTGTCTCACCAGTGCTTACTAGGGAAAAATGATCACCCACCTTGACCGGCTGGCAACGCCTCTCCTAATGCTGTCAAGGATACTGTTGGCTACCTTTACTGCAAATTCACATTGCTGTCTCATGTTCAAGCTGGTGTTCACCAGGACTCCCAGGCCTTTTTCTGCAAAGCTACTTTCCAGCTGGTTGGTCCCCAGCCCCTAGTAATCTCTGGGGGACATTACTCAACAGGTACAGGATTCAGCATTTCCTGTTATTAAACTCCATGTGATTTCCCTTGGCTGATCTCTCCAGCTTGTCAAGATCGCTCTGAATGGCAACACAACCATATCAGCCACTCCTCCTAGTCCTCAATTCTCTGCAAACTTGCTGAGAGCGCACCCTGTCCCATCATCCAGGAATATTAATGAGCATTATTGACCAGTAGTGGCCCCAGTATTGACCCTAGGAGTACACCATTAGTAACTGGTCTACAGCTAGACTTTGTGCCATTGATTACAATATTTTGAGCCTGGCATTTCAGCCAATTTTCAATCTACCTCACTGTTTGCTTGTCTAGTCAGCAGTTTGTTAATGAGGATACTATGACAGCCAGTGATGAAAGCCTTGCTAAAGTTAAGATGATTAGCATCCTCTGCTCTCTCCTCATCCACTAAGCTAGTAATTTCATCATAGAAGACTATCAGGCTGGTCAGGCATGATTTTCCCTTCATAAGTCCATGCAGATGACTCCCAATCATCTTCTTGTGCTTAACATATTTGAAAATGGTTCCTAGAATCATTTGCTCCATCACCTTTCTGGGTGTTGAGGTGAGGCTGACTGGCCTGTAGTTCCACACATCCTTCCCCTTTTCTTCTTGAAACTAGGCGTGATACTGGCGTTGAATTTCCAGTCCTCCTGTGATCACTGTGACCTTTCAAAGATATTTAAGACTGGTCTTGCAATGACATCTGCCAGCACCCTCAGCATTTGTGGGTGTACCCCATTGGGCCCCAAGGATTCATTTAAATGTTTTGATCTTCTCTACTGAGGGTGATTCTCCATCACCCCAGATGCTCCCACTGGTCTTGGGGGCCTGGAATTCCTGAAAGAAAATCTTACTTGTAAAGAGAGAGAGGTAAAGAAGGCATTGACTACCTCTGCCTTTTCCACCTTCTTTGTTACCACCACTCAGCAGCAGGCCCACATTTTTTCTAGTGTTCCTTCTGCTGCTGATACACTTGCAGAAGTCTTGACAGCGCAGAGCTATTCAGCTCCTCACTTTTCTCTAAACTTTGTTAATGGTCTGGTCCACTAGGAAAGTTCCCAGGCAGAGAAAGAAAAGCTGCTGTGGTCTCCATTTTAACAAACACATGGACAGTTTGGGCATCTTTGCTATGAAAGACTCAAATGCAATCCCTTTTTCTAAAAGGAATCTGAATCCACATTGATCCAGATGAATTCAGTAACTGCCAGGCTAAAGCAGGTTCTCAGTATCTCCTTTTGGAGATGATCTGCTTATTCAAAGCACTCAAATATTTATGAGAGCACAAAGTGGAATTTAGGTCTCCCTCTTCCTTTTCCCCACAAATGAGTGCTGTTACTACTGAAGCACAGTCTCACTCATATTTTCATTGTTACTTGTTGAATGTTTACTTATTGGTATAGAGTCTGATGGTTACACTACATTTGTCTTATGAATCTAACCTTTGACTTGACAACCTTGAAGTCTTCAGAAAGACAATGTGCTAAAAGTGTATAGATTTTAACTTTAACTCAGGCACAGATGTGAAATACAATTGTAATCCTACCTTAAAAACAGAACAATTCAATTACTGACTTCAGAAGTGAATCCTTATGGCAACAATAACCGTATTTGCTAAACCTAGCATTTATCTTTAACCTTTACTCCCACACACTTTTATAGCCACAAGGCTTGTCAGAGAGAACATGACAGACACGGCAAAGTAGAAATAAGCAAAAAGGAAGCCAAGAGTCTTGACTTTAAAAGCAAAAGTTAGTGGAGACTCCAAGTCAGAGCCTATTTTATGCATCTAACAAAACATGTTTAAACACAAATGTTGGACATAAAAAGAATGCATGAGCAAACACAAACGAAGTGCTAGAGATCACTTTAAACAGAAGTTGGCTTCAATTAGTTTATTTTTATAACAATACCATGGATTTTGGAAGATTGCTAATGCTCTAAAGTAACACTGTAACAATGCTGTAGTGAAACAAGCTTGGGATGGTAATCTCACACTTTTAACCCAATACAAAACTGAAAATAGACTTGATTTATCCATTTCATTACATTGTCATTTTAGCTCCTTCCTGTTACTACTATTAGCCTGAACTGCACACAAAAGTTATTTCAAGTTTAGTTGGAAAAAAAATAGCTTTGGAAATTAAATTTTACCAACAGTTTTCTGGCATAACATGTATCTGTCTGGCCTCAAAAGCAGTCTGGATCAGTGATGGAACAAGGTACTTCACGCTGTTGCTGCAAGAGGGGTTCCCTTTAGTAACAAGGTGTTGTTTTTGCAACTTGCATAGTACCTGGCAATCATTCTCTCTAGAAGACACCCCGTTCCCCCTCATTTTATAGGTGGAATACTCAAAAAACAGGTGAGTTGGCTAAGATGACATAGTGATAGTAAGGCCAGGAAACAGAGCCTTTTGCCTGTACCTGCCACCAAACAGCACAACAGTGAAATGCACAGCTTCTCCTTTCTTTTGCCCAGTTTTCCTCTGAGATAGAGAAATAAAGACTGGTTGATTCATGGATTCAATGACGGTCCATTGCTCTGATGTCATTTGACTACTTGTTTGTTATTAGTATTGTAACTGCCTAAGAAAAGGAACAGCGATGCATGCCCACACATCTTGAATACTCCATTCATTAGATTTGTTTGCTTGTTGGAAGTTTGGCTTTTTCTCAAAAGGTCAGGGTGAAAGCAGCTGGACCTACAACTGAAGGCATCTCACACAACTGGCACTTCACCTGTAGACTAAGTGTTGGGTCCCTTTTGCGTTAATTCTTGTGCAAATGTGTGGATTTTCTGTCTGATCTTGAAGTGTATGATAATATGCTAAGACTGTCATTCATGGTCACTATGGGATACTTGAGTTTAATGTTTTTGGTCAAAAGTACTGTAAGTGTTCATTTTACATAACTAGTTGTAATTAAAATCAGTCCTGGGAGGGACAGAAGACTGTTGCAGCATTCTGGAATTGGCATGCTTTACAATTACTCTAGCTTATAATTTGTAATAGCTACCAGTACACACACACGTGAGTTATTTCAAAGCAACTTAGAGACCTGCAAATAATCAGGAAATGGACAAGTTCAGAAGGTACTTTGCTAGCCACTGTATAACCTACTGGATAGGACTTCAGCTAAGCTTATAATACACCTACAGCATTACAAAGTCAAAAAAACGCGCATAGAATCACAGAATGGTTAGAGTTGGAAGGGACCTTAAAGATTATGTAGTTCCAACTCCTGCCACATCTCTGATACCAAAATTAATCGTCAAGCAATTCAACTTTAAAAAGCTTGCCTAACAATAACATTTTTCTCTAACAGTCTGACACCTAAAATGACTATACACTGAATTACAGGGAAAACAAAAATCAGTTTGGCATCTCACATGATCTGTTTGTTTTAAACAGTAAAGCACTCTGCTACATCTATTTTGGCACTTACTTGCTAACAGCAGATGTCTCTGTGCTGCGACTAGTGTATCAACCAGGAAAACAATTCTAATTTTAAGCAAAAGGTAGAAGTTGTTCCTAAATTTCTTTTCTTCTCTCATCCTTGTTTTTTTGGTTGCTTGGTTGGTTGGTTGGGTTTTTGTACTTTTTTTCCTTTAATTGTTTTATTTTTTTTTTCCATTTCATGCTATAATTGCAGCTACAACTGGCCACAGGTTAAACACTGAACTGCACCAGAGTTCGGTGTAGTGCCCATATCTAACTCTTTCTTTTTTCTATCCCTAAACCACCTAAAATAGGAGAAAAAAAACTGTATAGACTAAACAGTGACCTCTCTGGCCAGCTTGTAGTGGAAGGATTAGAGCATTCAGGTGGAGTGAGATGTAAATTTGTCACAGCAGTGTCTACTATCCAAAGACCGTTATGACTTTTCTTTTTCCCTTTGTGTGAATTAAATATTTACATTAGGTATCTGAATATTTATCACAGTAGCTCTTGAATAATATATTCTAAGGCACAGTATGCAGTTTGATGCACTTCTCCTCTTTAGAGCTTTGAAAATCCCCTTTTCCTTATTGCAAAGTGGTCAAGATGCGGACAACAGTCTTTTTTTCCCGCTCTATGATTTCTATCGCAATAAATGTATAACCTCATAATTCCTTACTGTTTGCCTTATTTCAGCCTCAGGACTGCTGAATCATACTACAGGGACAAAATGAGTCTAAGACTGAATTGTTATCCATCTTGAGTTCATTTATATATCACAAGTTGTCTCCTTCCTTTCTGCTAAAAATACCAGCTGCAGTATAGGTATTTCTTTTCCAAAGAGATTTACATTATGTTTTATATTTTCCCAGAAAGTCTCATATGCACATTTCCAATTCAGTCTCTTCCCTAGAGGGTTAATAATTAACAAACTGACTTCCCCAGCTGGTTTTGTTCAAAGTGCCATCATCCTCCTGAATTCAGTCAACATCTATCAGAAACAAAGATGTCAAACAAAACATATTAGGCTCCAGTAATCTTTTGTGAAGTTTTGGCCTCCAGCCAGAAAATTTTATTATTTTCTAAGCAAGCTTTATTTTTCTTTCCCTGCCCAGCAGTTAGTGTGGATCAAAAGAAAGATTGCTTTAAAATGCAATCATCAAAATAATAAATACTAGCGCTGACATAGCACTGTGCACCTTAGGTTAAGCCTTGCATTTGTTTTGGGTGTTCTTGTATTTGGTAACACACCCCAATGTGAGCTTTCTGGGGCTCCAGCTTTTTTCAGCATCCCACGAATATTCCTCTGTCTCCAAAGGGAGACAGGAAACCTCCTAGCTGTGTTAGGGCTCTGTTTAAATACCATTCCCATAGATGCTGAAGAATGTCCACGTCAATTAAATTTCTTCTTTTTGGTGTTGCATCCAAATGGATTAAATGCATCCAACTTCAAAAAGGAAATTTTTAATAATTTTATGATCCTGATAGAACTGAGGTCAACTATTCCTGCCCTTTCTCATAGCTTTTGGCTTTGCTTTGAATGTCATGAGCCTTACTGTCTATCCAGCAGCTCTTGAACCAGATTTGGCCACAGATACATTCCAGCAGACCCACATGGAGCTAGGAACAGCTATTTGTAAGTCTGACAAAAGCTGCCCTTTAAGTCAGTCATATCTGAGAGCTTTGAACTGGGCAGCTGCTGTGCAGGAAGTTGCCATTTCCACTGAATGTTACAAAAGAGGAAGAAAGAGGAGCTCAGTACATTCCTGTCTCCTATGCAGAAGCAAGGGCTGACGCTTATCTCAGAAGTCTGTCCCCACCTGGGGTCCTGCTTCAGACCTGCTGAGGCAACTGGACCACTCAAAGGTACGTCACAGACACACCTTCAAAGTACAACTTAAGTAAACAGGCCATCAGGCATCCCGTGACCTGGGTCTATGATGTCTCTGGGGGAAAACAAAAATAAAACCAAAGACAGCTTCTTGTTTGCATGCATTCTTTTATTTTTGTGCTCTTCCTGTAGCAATTCTGGGCCTTTACTTCCTTCACCCTGGATGTAGATTTTTGGTACACAGGACAGGTTAGGTACCTCTGTGTCACTGGCTGCTGCAGTAGATGAATCGGATGATTCATTTCAGAACTGTCTTTTCTCTTTCTGAGGAAGACCACAAATTTAAACAGAGGTGTTTCTAATATCCCAGGTGCTTGGAATTTGTGTCCACAGAGATCCTAAATTCTGGCTGTTGAACACTTGTTTGGGTCAGAAATCTAGAAGATAGTTTTGGGCTAGAAGGCAGAAGGATAATGCATCAGCAGTCCCACAAACAAATACACACCGATATTTTCAGATCAGGCTTACTCTTCTTTACCCAGACTGAATTGAAAGGGCCATCCAGTGTTGTAGATCTATTCGCCAGCACTGGTGCTGGTCTAAATCACAATTATCCAATAGCCGATCCCTGTTCTCTCTATACTCTTGCTTTCACCTCTGATCAGCTTTTTCTTTCATCTTTCCTTCTATGAGGGTTTGCTTTGTCCTACATCAAGCAACCTGAGACTCACCCAACCTGGGGTCCTGCTCCAGACCTGCTGAGGCAACTGGACCACTCAAAAGTACATCACAGACACATCTTCAAAGTAGAACCCAAGTAAACAGGTCATCAGGCATGACCTGTGGTCAAGCCATGACAGTGGTCAAGCAGCTGAGACTCACCCAACTTCACTTTACATTCAATCAGGGAGGAATGAAACAAATTGATAGGGAAATAGCAATAGCTAAAATCCAAATCATCAATCCAGAATAGATTCTGGAAGGTCAGGGGAGGATGGATGGTCAAGGGCAAGATGGAGAAAGGAGCCCACATAGGCTGTCCTTCCCTCTTCCATAATTTAACTGTACTGGGATGCTCAGACACATGGTACATATGGTCCAGAGGTGCTGTGTTCAGTGAGTCAAAGCACTCCAGAAGCCTGCGATAGTAAAATCAATGTCAGCTGCATTCCTGGGTATGGTGTGTGGGGAAGAGCCACTCTGCAATTTATACTACAACTATTTTTAAGGGTAAAGTAGCTGCTGTTTCTGTAAGTATTCTATTAATCTGTTCTTTCCAGATGGAAAGCCTACTGAAGCTGTTCTGATGCATTTCCACATTTAACTGAATAGTTCCTTACATTTTTATAGTTACAATGTATACCATATATACAACTCCGTTTTCAGCATTTGCTTTTGAAACAATATTTAAAGTAATTCAATTTGCCTCTCTACATAGTTTTCATCCCACAGGACTAGCAGGACACAATATATGGCAGCAGAAACAATACTTTCTTACCTTTTTAGAAAGAATCCTTCTGATACTCTTGAATATTAAATAGCAAAATATATAATGTCTAGGTAATGTAAGCATTTAGGTAGGTGTCATATTTCAGATAGACAATAGGTAAGCCTGTTAGGATCAGGAGGAACTTCACAAAAGAAACTAGAACAG
>NW_026915985.1:0-20076 GCF_034315485.1 Pezoporus occidentalis | reverse complement strand
TTCAGTGCTGACTGTGTTGCTGCGTAGCAGAGAGCAGGTTCTGGACTGATTCCATTCAAATGCTTCTCCTGTATGAAAGGGAGCAGTGAAAGCAACGATGGATGCACCGATGTAAAGGTGATTGTGTGCTGAACAGGCCCAGCACAAGCTTTCCCTCCTGGCTCTTCTGCTGTGGGAGCAGAGGCCAAACGTTCACGCTGTACTCGCTGTGCTGCTGGGCAGCTGAGAGAGACCAGCTGAGAATTTGGATTCAAATGGAGTTTTAGGTATGAAACCGAGGAGAGACTGCAATGATGGTGACACCGTTGCAAAGCAGCCTGTGTGCTGAAAAGGCCCAGCACTAGCTTTCCCTGCTGCTTCTTCTGCTGTGGGAGCAGATGCCACTGTTCATTCTGTGCTGACTGTGTTGCTGCGTAGCAGAGAGCAGGTTCTGGACTGATTCCATTCAAATGATTTTCCTGTATGAAAGGGAGCAGTGAAAGCAACAATGGATGCACCAATGTAAAGGTGATTGTGTGCTGAACAGGTCCAGCATCAGCTTTCAATCCTGGCTCTTCTGCTGTGGGAGCAGAAGCCAAACGTTCGTGCTGTACTCACTGTGCTGCTGGGGAGCTGAAAGCGACCAGCTGAGAATTTGGATTCAAATGGAGTTTTAGGTATGAAACCGAGGAGAGACTGCAATGATGGTGACACCGTTGCAAAGCAGCCTGTGTGCTGAAGAGGCCCAGCACTAGCTTTCCCTGCTGGTTCTTCTGCTGTGGGAGCAGATGCCACTGTTCTTTCTGTGCTGTGTTGCTGCCAGCAGAGAGCAGGCTCTGAACTGATTCCATTCAAATGCTTTTCCTGTATGAAAGGGAGCAGTGAAAGCAACGATGGATGCACCAATGTAAAGGTGATTGTGTGCTGAACAGGTCCAGCACAAGCTTTCAATCCTGACACTTCTGCTGTGGGAGCAGAGGCCAAACGTTCGTGCTGTACTCACTGTGCTGCCTGCAGCTGAGAGCGACCAGCTGAGAATTTGGATTCAAATGGAGTTTTAGGTATGAAACCGAGGAGAGACTGCAATGATGGTGACACCGTTGCAAAGCAGCCTGTGTGCTGAAGAGGCCCAGCACTAGCTTTCCCTGCTGGTTCTTCTGCTGTGGGAGCAGATGCCACTGTTCTTTCTGTGCTGACTGTGTTGCTGCGCAGCAGAGAGCAGGCTCTGAACTGATTCCATTCAAATGCTTTTCCTGTATGAAAGGGAGCAGTGAAAGCAACGATGGATGCACCAATGTAAAGGTGATTGTGTGCTGAACAGGTCCAGCACCAGCTTTCAATCCTGGCTCTTCTGCTGTGGGAGCAGAGGCCAAACGTTCGTGCTGTACTCACTGTGCTGCCTGCAGCTGAGAGCGACCAGCTGAGAATTTGGATTCAAATGGACTTTTAGGTATGAAACCGAGGAGAGACTGCAATGATGGTGACACCGTTGCAAAGCAGCCTGTGTGCTGAAGAGGCCCAGCACTAGCTTTCCCTGCTGGTTCTTCTGCTGTGGGAGCAGATGCCACTGTTCATTCTGTGCTGACTGTGTTGCTGCCAGCAGAGAGCAGGCTCTGAACTGATTCCATTCAAATGCTTTTCCTGTATGAAAGGGAGCAGTGAAAGCAACGATGGATGCACCAATGTAAAGGTGATTGTGTGCTGAACAGGTCCAGCACCAGCTTTCAATCCTGGCTCTTCTGCTGTGGGAGCAGAGGCCAAACGTTCATGCTGTACTCACTGTGCTGCCTGCAGCTGAGAGCGACCAGCTGAGAATTTGGATTCAAATGGAGTTTTAGGTATGAAACCGAGGAGAGACTGCAATGATGGTGACACCGTTGCAAAGCAGCCTGTGTGCTGAAGAGGCCCAGCACTAGCTTTCCCTGCTGGTTCTTCTGCTGTGGGAGCAGATGCCACTGTTCGTTTTCTGTGCTGACTGTGTTGCTGCCAGCAGAGAGCAGGCTCTGAACTGATTCCATTCAAATGCTTTTCCTGTATGAAAGGGAGCAGTGAAAGCAACGATGGATGCACCAATGTAAAGGTGATTGTGTGCTGAACAGGTCCAGCACAAGCTTTCAATCCTGGCTCTTCTGCTGTGGGAGCAGAGGCCAAACGTTCGTGCTGTACTCACTGTGCTGCCTGCAGCTGAGAGAGACCAGCTGAGAATTTGGATTCAAATGGAGTTTTAGGTATGAAACCGAGGAGAGACTGCAATGATGGTGACACCGTTGCAAAGCAGCCTGTGTGCTGAAGAGGCCCAGCACTAGCTTTCCCTGCTGGTTCTTCTGCTGTGGGAGCAGATGCCACTGTTCATTCTGTGCTGACTGTGTTGCTGCGCAGCAGAGAGCAGGCTCTGAACTGATTCCATTCAAATGCTTTTCCTGTATGAAAGGGAGCAGTGAAAGCAACGATG
Organism: Pezoporus occidentalis; assembly: GCF_034315485.1. NCBI lineage: Eukaryota > Metazoa > Chordata > Aves > Psittaciformes > Psittacidae > Pezoporus > Pezoporus occidentalis. Next base: position 17,645 of record NW_026915985.1, on the reverse strand, counting down.
GATGCACCAATGTAAAGGTGATTGTGTGCTGAACAGGTCCAGCACAAGCTTTCCCTCCTGGCTCTTCTGCTGTGGGAGCAGAAGCCAAACGTTCGTGCTGTACTCACTGTGCTGCCTGCAGCTGAGAGAGACCAGCTGAGAATTTGGATTCAAATGGAGTTTTAGGTATGAAACCGAGGAGAGACTGCAATGATGGTGACACCGTTGCAAAGCAGCCTGTGTGCTGAAGAGGCCCAGCACTAGCTTTCCCTGCTGGTTCTTCTGCTGTGGGAGCAGATGCCACTGTTCTTTCTGTGCTGACTGTGTTGCTGCCAGCAGAGAGCAGGCTCTGAACTGATTCCATTCAAATGCTTTTCCTGTATGAAAGGGAGCAGTGAAAGCAACGATGGATGCACCAATGTAAAGGTGATTGTGTGCTGAACAGGTCCAGCACAAGCTTTCAATCCTGGCTCTTCTGCTGTGGGAGCAGAAGCCAAACGTTCGTGCTGTACTCACTGTGCTGCCTGCAGCTGAGAGCGACCAGCTGAGAATTTGGATTCAAATGGAGTTTTAGGTATGAAACCGAGGAGAGACTTCAATGATGGTGACACCGTTGCAAAGCAGCCTGTGTGCTGAAGAGGCCCAGCACTAGCTTTCCCTGCTGGTTCTTCTGCTGTGGGAGCAGATGCCACTGTTCTTTCTGTGCTGACTGTGTTGCTGCCAGCAGAGAGCAGGCTCTGAACTGATTCCATTCAAATGCTTTTCCTGTATGAAAGGGAGCAGTGAAAGCAACGATGGATGCACCAATGTAAAGGTGATTGTGTGCTGAACAGGTCCAGCACCAGCTTTCAATCCTGGCTCTTCTGCTGTGGGAGCAGAGGCCAAACGTTCATGCTGTACTCACTGTGCTGCCGGCAGCTGAAAGCGACCAGCTGAGAATTTGGATTCAAATGGAGTTTTAGGTATGAAACCGAGGAGAGACTGCAATGATGGTGACACCGTTGCAAAGCAGCCTGTGTGCTGAAGAGGCCCAGCACTAGCTTTCCCTGCTGGTTCTTCTGCTGTGGGAGCAGATGCCACTGTTCTTTCTGTGCTGACTGTGTTGCTGCGCAGCAGAGAGCAGGCTCTGAACTGATTCCATTCAAATGCTTTTCCTGTATGAAAGGGAGCAGTGAAAGCAACGATGGATGCACCAATGTAAAGGTGATTGTGTGCTGAACAGGTCCAGCACAAGCTTTCAATCCTGGCTCTTCTGCTGTGGGAGCAGAAGCCAAACGTTCGTGCTGTACTCACTGTGCTGCTGGGCAGCTGAAAGCGACCAGCTGAGAATTTGGATTCAAATGGAGTTTTAGGTATGAAACCGAGGAGAGACTGCAATGATGGTGACACCGTTGCAAAGCAGCCTGTGTGCTGAAGAGGCCCAGCACTAGCTTTCCCTGCTGGTTCTTCTGCTGTGGGAGCAGATGCCACTGTTGATTCTGTGCTGACAGTGTTGCTGCGCAGCAGAGAGCAGGCTCTGAACTGATTCCATTCAAATGCTTTTCCTGTATGAAAGGGAGCAGTGAAAGCAACGATGGATGCACCAATGTAAAGGTGATTGTGTGCTGAACAGGTCCAGCACAAGCTTTCAATCCTGGCTCTTCTGCTGTGGGAGCAGAAGCCAAACGTTCGTGCTGTACTCACTGTGCTGCCTGCAGCTGAGAGAGACCAGCTGAGAATTTGGATTCAAATGGAGTTTTAGGTATGAAACCGAGGAGAGACTGCAATGATGGTGACACCGTTGCAAAGCAGCCTGTGTGCTGAAGAGGCCCAGCACTAGCTTTCCCTGCTGGTTCTTCTGCTGTGGGAGCAGATGCCACTGTTCGTTCTGTGCTGACTGTGTTGCTGCCAGCAGAGAGCAGGCTCTGAACTGATTCCATTCAAATGCTTTTCCTGTATGAAAGGGAGCAGTGAAAGCAACGATGGATGAACCAATGTAAAGGTGATTGTGTGCTGAACAGGTCCAGCACAAGCTTTCCCTCCTGGCTCTTCTGCTGTGGGAGCAGAAGCCAAACGTTCGTGCTGTAATCACTGTGCTGCTGGGCAGCTGAAAGCGACCAGCTGAGAATTTGGATTCAAATGGAGTTTTAGGTATGAAACCGAGGAGAGACTGCAATGATGGTGACACCGTTGCAAAGCAGCCTGTGTGCTGAAGAGGCCCAGCACTAGCTTTCCCTGCTGGTTCTTCTGCTGTGGGAGCAGATGCCACTGTTCGTTCTGTGCTGACTGTGTTGCTGCCAGCAGAGAGCAGGCTCTGAACTGATTCCATTCAAATGCTTTTCCTGTATGAAAGGGAGCAGTGAAAGCAACGATGGATGCACCAATGTAAAGGTGATTGTGTGCTGAACAGGTCCAGCACAAGCTTTCAATCCTGGCTCTTCTGCTGTGGGAGCAGAAGCCAAACGTTCGTGCTGTACTCACTGTGCTGCCTGCAGCTGAGAGCGACCAGCTGAGAATTTGGATTCAAATGGACTTTTAGGTATGAAACCGAGGAGAGACTGCAATGATGGTGACACCGTTGCAAAGCAGCCTGTGTGCTGAAGAGGCCCAGCACTAGCTTTCCCTGCTGGTTCTTCTGCTGTGGGAGCAGATGCCACTGTTCATTCTGTGCTGACTGTGTTGCTGCGCAGCAGAGAGCAGGCTCTGAACTGATTCCATTCAAATGCTTTTCCTGTATGAAAGGGAGCAGTGAAAGCAACGATGGATGCACCAATGTAAAGGTGATTGTGTGCTGAACAGGTCCAGCACAAGCTTTCAATCCTGGCTCTTCTGCTGTGGGAGCAGAAGCCAAACGTTCGTGCTGTACTCACTGTGCTGCCTGCAGCTGAGAGAGACCAGCTGAGAATTTGGATTCAAATGGAGTTTTAGGTATGAAACCGAGGAGAGACTGCAATGATGGTGACACCGTTGCAAAGCAGCCTGTGTGCTGAAGAGGCCCAGCACTAGCTTTCCCTGCTGGTTCTTCTGCTGTGGGAGCAGATGCCACTGTTCGTTCTGTGCTGACTGTGTTGCTGCCAGCAGAGAGCAGGCTCTGAACTGATTCCATTCAAATGCTTTTCCTGTATGAAAGGGAGCAGTGAAAGCAACGATGGATGCACCAATGTAAAGGTGATTGTGTGCTGAACAGGTCCAGCACAAGCTTTCCCTCCTGGCTCTTCTGCTGTGGGAGCAGAAGCCAAACGTTCGTGCTGTACTCACTGTGCTGCTGGGCAGCTGAGAGCGACCAGCTGAGAATTTGGATTCAAATGGAGTTTTAGGTATGAAACCGAGGAGAGACTGCAATGATGGTGACACCGTTGCAAAGCAGCCTGTGTGCTGAAGAGGCCCAGCACTAGCTTTCCCTGCTGGTTCTTCTGCTGTGGGAGCAGATGCCACTGTTCTTTCTGTGCTGACTGTGTTGCTGCGCAGCAGAGAGCAGGCTCTGAACTGATTCCATTCAAATGCTTTTCCTGTATGAAAGGGAGCAGTGAAAGCAACGATGGATGCACCAATGTAAAGGTGATTGTGTGCTGAACAGGTCCAGCACAAGCTTTCAATCCTGACACTTCTGCTGTGGGAGCAGAGGCCAAACGTTCGTGCTGTACTCACTGTGCTGCCTGCAGCTGAGAGCGACCAGCTGAGAATTTGGATTCAAATGGAGTTTTAGGTATGAAACGGAGGAGAGACTGCAATGATGGTGACACCGTTGCAAAGCAGCCTGTGTGCTGAAGAGGCCCAGCACTAGCTTTCCCTGCTGGTTCTTCTGCTGTGGGAGCAGATGCCACTGTTCATTCTGTGCTGACTGTGTTGCTGCGCAGCAGAGAGCAGGCTCTGAACTGATTCCATTCAAATGCTTTTCCTGTATGAAAGGGAGCAATGAAAGCAACGATGGATGCACCAATGTAAAGGTGATTGTGTGCTGAACAGGTCCAGCACAAGCTTTCAATCCTGACACTTCTGCTGTGGGAGCAGAGGCCAAACGTTCGTGCTGTACTCACTGTGCTGCCTGCAGCTGAGAGCGACCAGCTGAGAATTTGGATTCAAATGGACTTTTAGGTATGAAACCGAGGAGAGACTGCAATGATGGTGACACCGTTGCAAAGCAGCCTGTGTGCTGAAGAGGCCCAGCGCTAGCTTTCCCTGCTGGTTCTTCTGCTGTGGGAGCAGATGCCACTGTTCTTTCTGTGCTGACTGTGTTGCTGCCAGCAGAGAGCAGGCTCTGAACTGATTCCATTCAAATGCTTTTCCTGTATGAAAGGGAGCAGTGAAAGCAACGATGGATGCACCAATGTAAAGGTGATTGTGTGCTGAACAGGTCCAGCACAAGCTTTCAATCCTGGCTCTTCTGCTGTGGGAGCAGAAGCCAAACGTTCGTGCTGTACTCACTGTGCTGCCTGCAGCTGAGAGCGACCAGCTGAGAATTTGGATTCAAATGGAGTTTTAGGTATGAAACCGAGGAGAGACTGCAATGATGGTGACACCGTTGCAAAGCAGCCTGTGTGCTGAAGAGGCCCAGCACTAGCTTTCCCTGCTGGTTCTTCTGCTGTGGGAGCAGATGCCACTGTTCTTTCTGTGCTGACTGTGTTGCTGCGCAGCAGAGAGCAGGCTCTGAACTGATTCCATTCAAATGCTTTTCCTGTATGAAAGGGAGCAGTGAAAGCAACGATGGATGCACCAATGTAAAGGTGATTGTGTGCTGAACAGGTCCAGCACAAGCTTTCAATCCTGACACTTCTGCTGTGGGAGCAGAGGCCAAACGTTCGTGCTGTACTCACTGTGCTGCCTGCAGCTGAGAGCGACCAGCTGAGAATTTGGATTCAAATGGAGTTTTAGGTATGAAACGGAGGAGAGACTGCAATGATGGTGACACCGTTGCAAAGCAGCCTGTGTGCTGAAGAGGCCCAGCACTAGCTTTCCCTGCTGGTTCTTCTGCTGTGGGAGCAGATGCCACTGTTCATTCTGTGCTGACTGTGTTGCTGCGCAGCAGAGAGCAGGCTCTGAACTGATTCCATTCAAATGCTTTTCCTGTATGAAAGGGAGCAGTGAAAGCAACGATGGATGCACCAATGTAAAGGTGATTGTGTGCTGAACAGGTCCAGCACAAGCTTTCCCTCCTGGCTCTTCTGCTGTGGGAGCAGAAGCCAAACGTTCGTGCTGTAATCACTGTGCTGCTGGGCAGCTGAAAGCGACCAGCTGAGAATTTGGATTCAAATGGAGTTTTAGGTATGAAACCGAGGAGAGACTGCAATGATGGTGACACCGTTGCAAAGCAGCCTGTGTGCTGAAGAGGCCCAGCACTAGCTTTCCCTGCTGGTTCTTCTGCTGTGGGAGCAGATGCCACTGTTCTTTCTGTGCTGACTGTGTTGCTGCGCAGCAGAGAGCAGGCTCTGAACTGATTCCATTCAAATGCTTTTCCTGTATGAAAGGGAGCAGTGAAAGCAACGATGGATGCACCAATGTAAAGGTGATTGTGTGCTGAACAGGTCCAGCACAAGCTTTCAATCCTGACACTTCTGCTGTGGGAGCAGAGGCCAAACGTTCGTGCTGTACTCACTGTGCTGCCTGCAGCTGAGAGCGACCAGCTGAGAATTTGGATTCAAATGGAGTTTTAGGTATGAAACCGAGGAGAGACTGCAATGATGGTGACACCGTTGCAAAGCAGCCTGTGTGCTGAAGAGGCCCAGCACTAGCTTTCCCTGCTGGTTCTTCTGCTGTGGGAGCAGATGCCACTGTTCTTTCTGTGCTGACTGTGTTGCTGCGCAGCAGAGAGCAGGCTCTGAACTGATTCCATTCAAATGCTTTTCCTGTATGAAAGGGAGCAGTGAAAGCAACGATGGATGCACCAATGTAAAGGTGATTGTGTGCTGAACAGGTCCAGCACAAGCTTTCAATCCTGACTCTTCTGCTGTGGGAGCAGAGGCCAAACGTTCGTGCTGTACTCACTGTGCTGCCTGCAGCTGAGAGAGACCAGCTGAGAATTTGGATTCAAATGGAGTTTTAGGTATGAAACCGAGGAGAGACTGCAATGATGGTGACACCGTTGCAAAGCAGCCTGTGTGCTGAAGAGGCCCAGCACTAGCTTTCCCTGCTGGTTCTTCTGCTGTGGGAGCAGATGCCACTGTTCTTTCTGTGCTGACTGTGTTGCTGCCAGCAGAGAGCAGGCTCTGAACTGATTCCATTCAAATGCTTTTCCTGTATGAAAGGGAGCAGTGAAAGCAACGATGGATGCACCAATGTAAAGGTGATTGTGTGCTGAACAGGTCCAGCACAAGCTTTCAATCCTGACTCTTCTGCTGTGGGAGCAGAGGCCAAACGTTCGTGCTGTACTCACTGTGCTGCCTGCAGCTGAGAGAGACCAGCTGAGAATTTGGATTCAAATGGAGTTTTAGGTATGAAACCGAGGAGAGACTGCAATGATGGTGACACCGTTGCAAAGCAGCCTGTGTGCTGAAGAGGCCCAGCACTAGCTTTCCCTGCTGGTTCTTCTGCTGTGGGAGCAGATGCCACTGTTCTTTCTGTGCTGACTGTGTTGCTGCGCAGCAGAGAGCAGGCTCTGAACTGATTCCATTCAAATGCTTTTCCTGTATGAAAGGGAGCAGTGAAAGCAACGATGGATGCACCAATGTAAAGGTGATTGTGTGCTGAACAGGTCCAGCACAAGCTTTCAATCCTGACACTTCTGCTGTGGGAGCAGAGGCCAAACGTTCGTGCTGTACTCACTGTGCTGCCTGCAGCTGAGAGCGACCAGCTGAGAATTTGGATTCAAATGGAGTTTTAGGTATGAAACGGAGGAGAGACTGCAATGATGGTGACACCGTTGCAAAGCAGCCTGTGTGCTGAAGAGGCCCAGCACTAGCTTTCCCTGCTGGTTCTTCTGCTGTGGGAGCAGATGCCACTGTTCATTCTGTGCTGACTGTGTTGCTGCGCAGCAGAGAGCAGGCTCTGAACTGATTCCATTCAAATGCTTTTCCTGTATGAAAGGGAGCAGTGAAAGCAACGATGGATGCACCAATGTAAAGGTGATTGTGTGCTGAACAGGTCCAGCACAAGCTTTCAATCCTGGCTCTTCTGCTGTGGGAGCAGAGGCCAAACGTTCGTGCTGTACTCACTGTGCTGCCTGCAGCTGAGAGCGACCAGCTGAGAATTTGGATTCAAATGGAGTTTTAGGTATGAAACCGAGGAGAGACTGCAATGATGGTGACACCGTTGCAAAGCAGCCTGTGTGCTGAAGAGGCCCAGCACTAGCTTTCCCTGCTGGTTCTTCTGCTGGAGCAGATGCCACTGTTCATTCTGTGCTGACTGTGTTGCTGCGCAGCAGAGAGCAGGCTCTGAACTGATTCCATTCAAATGCTTTTCCTGTATGAAAGGGAGCAGTGAAAGCAACGATGGATGCACCAATGTAAAGGTGATTGTGTGCTGAACAGGTCCAGCACAAGCTTTCAATCCTGGCTCTTCTGCTGTGGGAGCAGAAGCCAAACGTTCGTGCTGTACTCACTGTGCTGCCTGCAGCTGAGAGCGACCAGCTGAGAATTTGGATTCAAATGGACTTTTAGGTATGAAACCGAGGAGAGACTGCAATGATGGTGACACCGTTGCAAAGCAGCCTGTGTGCTGAAGAGGCCCAGCACTAGCTTTCCCTGCTGGTTCTTCTGCTGTGGGAGCAGATGCCACTGTTCTTTCTGTGCTGACTGTGTTGCTGCCAGCAGAGAGCAGGCTCTGAACTGATTCCATTCAAATGCTTTTCCTGTATGAAAGGGAGCAGTGAAAGCAACGATGGATGCACCAATGTAAAGGTGATTGTGTGCTGAACAGGTCCAGCACAAGCTTTCAATCCTGGCTCTTCTGCTGTGGGAGCAGAAGCCAAACGTTCGTGCTGTACTCACTGTGCTGCCTGCAGCTGAGAGCGACCAGCTGAGAATTTGGATTCAAATGGAGTTTTAGGTATGAAACCGAGGAGAGACTGCAATGATGGTGACACCGTTGCAAAGCAGCCTGTGTGCTGAAGAGGCCCAGCACTAGCTTTCCCTGCTGGTTCTTCTGCTGTGGGAGCAGATGCCACTGTTCTTTCTGTGCTGACTGTGTTGCTGCGCAGCAGAGAGCAGGCTCTGAACTGATTCCATTCAAATGCTTTTCCTGTATGAAAGGGAGCAGTGAAAGCAACGATGGATGCACCAATGTAAAGGTGATTGTGTGCTGAACAGGTCCAGCACAAGCTTTCAATCCTGACACTTCTGCTGTGGGAGCAGAAGCCAAACGTTCGTGCTGTACTCACTGTGCTGCCTGCAGCTGAGAGCGACCAGCTGAGAATTTGGATTCAAATGGAGTTTTAGGTATGAAACCGAGGAGAGACTGCAATGATGGTGACACCGTTGCAAAGCAGCCTGTGTGCTGAAGAGGCCCAGCACTAGCTTTCCCTGCTGGTTCTTCTGCTGTGGGAGCAGATGCCACTGTTCATTCTGTGCTGACTGTGTTGCTGCCAGCAGAGAGCAGGCTCTGAACTGATTCCATTCAAATGCTTTTCCTGTATGAAAGGGAGCAGTGAAAGCAACGATGGATGCACCAATGTAAAGGTGATTGTGTGCTGAACAGGTCCAGCACAAGCTTTCAATCCTGGCTCTTCTGCTGTGGGAGCAGAAGCCAAACGTTCGTGCTGTACTCACTGTGCTGCCTGCAGCTGAGAGAGACCAGCTGAGAATTTGGATTCAAATGGACTTTTAGGTATGAAACCGAGGAGAGACTGCAATGATGGTGACACCGTTGCAAAGCAGCCTGTGTGCTGAAGAGGCCCAGCACTAGCTTTCCCTGCTGGTTCTTCTGCTGTGGGAGCAGATGCCACTGTTCCTTCTGTGCTGACTGTGTTGCTGCGCAGCAGAGAGCAGGCTCTGAACTGATTCCATTCAAATGCTTTTCCTATATGAAAGGGAGCAGTGAAAGCAACAATGGATGCACCAATGTAAAGGTGATTGTGTGCTGAACAGGTCCAGCACCAGCTTTCCCTCCTGGCTCTTTTGCTGTGGGAGCAGAGGCCAAACGTTCGTGCTGTACTCACTGTGCTGCCTGCAGCTGAGAGAGACCAGTTGAGAATTTGGATTCAAATGGACTTTTAGGTATGAAACCGAGGAGAGACTGCAATGATGGTGACACCGTTGCAAAGCAGCCTGTGTGCTGAAGAAGCCCAGCACTAGCTTTCCCTGCTGGTTTTTCTGCTGTGGGAGCAGATGCCACTGTTCTTTCTGTGCTGACTGTGTTGTTGTGCAGCAGAGAGCAGGCTCTGGACTGATTCCATTCAAATGCTTTTCCTGTATGACTGTGAGCAGTGAAAGCAAAAGCCAAACGTTCGTGCTGTACTCACTGTGCTGCCTGCAGCTGAGAGCGACCAGCTGAGAATTTGGATTCAAATGGAGTTTTAGGTATGAAACCGAGGAGAGACTGCAATGATGGTGACACCGTTGCAAAGCAGCCTGTGTGCTGAAGAGGCCCAGCACTAGCTTTCCCTGCTGGTTCTTCTGCTGTGGGAGCAGATGCCACTGTTCGTTCTGTGCTGACTGTGTTGCTGCGCAGCAGAGAGCAGGCTCTGAACTGATTCCATTCAAATGCTTTTCCTGTATGAAAGGGAGCAGTGAAAGCAACGATGGATGCACCAATGTAAAGGTGATTGTGTGCTGAACAGGTCCAGCACAAGCTTTCAATCCTGACACTTCTGCTGTGGGAGCAGAGGCCAAACGTTCGTGCTGTACTCACTGTGCTGCCTGCAGCTGAGAGCGACCAGCTGAGAATTTGGATTCAAATGGAGTTTTAGGTATGAAACCGAGGAGAGACTGCAATGATGGTGACACCGTTGCAAAGCAGCCTGTGTGCTGAAGAGGCCCAGCACTAGCTTTCCCTGCTGGTTCTTCTGCTGTGGGAGCAGATGCCACTGTTCTTTCTGTGCTGACTGTGTTGCTGCGCAGCAGAGAGCAGGCTCTGAACTGATTCCATTCAAATGCTTTTCCTGTATGAAAGGGAGCAGTGAAAGCAACGATGGATGCACCAATGTAAAGGTGATTGTGTGCTGAACAGGTCCAGCACAAGCTTTCAATCCTGGCTCTTCTGCTGTGGGAGCAGAAGCCAAACGTTCGTGCTGTACTCACTGTGCTGCCTGCAGCTGAGAGCGACCAGCTGAGAATTTGGATTCAAATGGAGTTTTAGGTATGAAACCGAGGAGAGACTGCAATGATGGTGACACCGTTGCAAAGCAGCCTGTGTGCTGAAGAGGCCCAGCACTAGCTTTCCCTGCTGGTTCTTCTGCTGTGGGAGCAGATGCCACTGTTCTTTCTGTGCTGACTGTGTTGCTGCGCAGCAGAGAGCAGGCTCTGAACTGATTCCATTCAAATGCTTTTCCTGTATGAAAGGGAGCAGTGAAAGCAACGATGGATGCACCAATGTAAAGGTGATTGTGTGCTGAACAGGTCCAGCACAAGCTTTCAATCCTGGCTCTTCTGCTGTGGGAGCAGAGGCCAAACGTTCGTGCTGTACTCACTGTGCTGCCTGCAGCTGAGAGCGACCAGCTGAGAATTTGGATTCAAATGGAGTTTTAGGTATGAAACCGAGGAGAGACTGCAATGATGGTGACACCGTTGCAAAGCAGCCTGTGTGCTGAAGAGGCCCAGCACTAGCTTTCCCTGCTGGTTCTTCTGCTGTGGGAGCAGATGCCACTGTTCATTCTGTGCTGACTGTGTTGCTGCGCAGCAGAGAGCAGGCTCTGAACTGATTCCATTCAAATGCTTTTCCTGTATGAAAGGGAGCAGTGAAAGCAACGATGGATGCACCAATGTAAAGGTGATTGTGTGCTGAACAGGTCCAGCACAAGCTTTCCCTCCTGGCTCTTCTGCTGTGGGAGCAGAAGCCAAACGTTCGTGCTGTACTCACTGTGCTGCCTGCAGCTGAGAGCGACCAGCTGAGAATTTGGATTCAAATGGAGTTTTAGGTATGAAACCGAGGAGAGACTGCAATGATGGTGACACCGTTGCAAAGCAGCCTGTGTGCTGAAGAGGCCCAGCACTAGCTTTCCCTGCTGGTTCTTCTGCTGTGGGAGCAGATGCCACTGTTCATTCTGTGCTGACTGTGTTGCTGCGCAGCAGAGAGCAGGCTCTGAACTGATTCCATTCAAATGCTTTTCCTGTATGAAAGGGAGCAGTGAAAGCAACGATGGATGCACCAATGTAAAGGTGATTGTGTGCTGAACAGGTCCAGCACAAGCTTTCAATCCTGGCTCTTCTGCTGTGGGAGCAGAGGCCAAACGTTCGTGCTGTACTCACTGTGCTGCCTGCAGCTGAGAGCGACCAGCTGAGAATTTGGATTCAAATGGACTTTTAGGTATGAAACCGAGGAGAGACTGCAATGATGGTGACACCGTTGCAAAGCAGCCTGTGTGCTGAAGAGGCCCAGCACTAGCTTTCCCTGCTGGTTCTTCTGCTGTGGGAGCAGATGCCACTGTTCTTTCTGTGCTGACTGTGTTGCTGCCAGCAGAGAGCAGGCTCTGAACTGATTCCATTCAAATGCTTTTCCTGTATGAAAGGGAGCAGTGAAAGCAACGATGGATGCACCAATGTAAAGGTGATTGTGTGCTGAACAGGTCCAGCACAAGCTTTCCCTCCTGGCTCTTCTGCTGTGGGAGCAGAAGCCAAACGTTCGTGCTGTAATCACTGTGCTGCCTGCAGCTGAGAGCGACCAGCTGAGAATTTGGATTCAAATGGAGTTTTAGGTATGAAACCGAGGAGAGACTGCAATGATGGTGACACCGTTGCAAAGCAGCCTGTGTGCTGAAGAGGCCCAGCACTAGCTTTCCCTGCTGGTTCTTCTGCTGTGGGAGCAGATGCCACTGTTCTTTCTGTGCTGACAGTGTTGCTGCGCAGCAGAGAGCAGGCTCTGAACTGATTCCATTCAAATGCTTTTCCTGTATGAAAGGGAGCAGTGAAAGCAACGATGGATGCACCAATGTAAAGGTGATTGTGTGCTGAACAGGTCCAGCACAAGCTTTCAATCCTGACACTTCTGCTGTGGGAGCAGAGGCCAAACGTTCGTGCTGTACTCACTGTGCTGCCTGCAGCTGAGAGAGACCAGCTGAGAATTTGGATTCAAATGGAGTTTTAGGTATGAAACCGAGGAGAGACTGCAATGATGGTGACACCGTTGCAAAGCAGCCTGTGTGCTGAAGAGGCCCAGCACTAGCTTTCCCTGCTGGTTCTTCTGCTGTGGGAGCAGATGCCACTGTTCGTTCTGTGCTGACTGTGTTGCTGCCAGCAGAGAGCAGGCTCTGAACTGATTCCATTCAAATGCTTTTCCTGTATGAAAGGGAGCAGTGAAAGCAACGATGGATGCACCAATGTAAAGGTGATTGTGTGCTGAACAGGTCCAGCACAAGCTTTCAATCCTGGCTCTTCTGCTGTGGGAGCAGAAGCCAAACGTTCGTGCTGTAATCACTGGGCTGCCTGCAGCTGAGAGCGACCAGCTGAGAATTTGGATTCAAATGGAGTTTTAGGTATGAAACCGAGGAGAGACTGCAATGATGGTGACACCGTTGCAAAGCAGCCTGTGTGCTGAAAAGGCCCAGCACTAGCTTTCCCTGCTCGTACTTCTGCTGTGGGAGCAGATGCCACTGTTCTTTCTGTGCTGACTGTGTTGCTGCCAGCAGAGAGCAGGCTCTGAACTGATTCCATTCAAATGCTTTTCCTGTATGAAAGGGAGCAGTGAAAGCAACAATGGATGCACCAATGTAAAGGTGATTGTGTGCTGAACAGGTCCAGCATCAGCTTTCAATCCTGGCTCTTCTGCTGTGGGAGCAGAAGCCAAACGTTCGTGCTGTACTCACTGTGCTGCCTGCAGCTGAGAGAGACCAGTTGAGAATTTGGATTCAAATGGACTTTTAGGTATGAAACCGAGGAGAGACTGCAATGATGGTGACACCGTTGCAAAGCAGCCTGTGTGCTGAAGAGGCCCAGCACTAGCTTTCCCTGCTGGTTCTTCTGCTGTGGGAGCAGATGCCACTGTTCGTTCTGTGCTGACTGTGTTGCTGCCAGCAGAGAGCAGGCTCTGAACTGATTCCATTCAAATGCTTTTCCTGTATGAAAGGGAGCAGTGAAAGCAACGATGGATGCACCAATGTAAAGGTGATTGTGTGCTGAACAGGTCCAGCAAAAGCTTTCAATCCTGGCTCTTCTGCTGTGGGAGCAGAAGCCAAACGTTCGTGCTGTACTCACTGTGCTGCCTGCAGCTGAGAGAGACCAGCTGAGAATTTGGATTCAAATGGACTTTCAGGTATGAAACCGAGGAGAGACTGCAATGATGGTGACACCGTTGCAAAGCAGCCTGTGTGCTGAAGAGGCCCAGCACTAGCTTTCCCTGCTGGTTCTTCTGCTGTGGGAGCAGATCCCACTGTTCGTTCTGTGCTGACTGTGTTGCTGCGCAGCAGAGAGCAGGCTCTGAACTGATTCCATTCAAATGCTTTTCCTGTATGAAAGGGAGCAGTGAAAGCAACGATGGATGCACCAATGTAAAGGTGAATGTGTGCTGAACAGGTCCAGCACAAGCTTTCCCTCCTGGCTCTTCTGCTGTGGGAGCAGAAGCCAAACGTTCGTGCTGTAATCACTGTGCTGCCTGCAGCTGAGAGCGACCAGCTGAGAATTTGGATTCAAATGGACTTTTAGGTATGAAACCGAGGAGAGACTGCAATGATGGTGACACCGTTGCAAAGCAGCCTGTGTGCTGAAGAGGCCCAGCACTAGCTTTCCCTGCTGGTTCTTCTGCTGTGGGAGCAGATGCCACTGTTCTTTCTGTGCTGACTGTGTTGCTGCGCAGCAGAGAGCAGGCTCTGAACTGATTCCATTCAAATGCTTTTCCTGTATGAAAGGGAGCAGTGAAAGCAACGATGGATGCACCAATGTAAAGGTGATTGTGTGCTGAACAGGTCCAGCACAAGCTTTCCCTCCTGGCTCTTCTGCTGTGGGAGCAGAAGCCAAACGTTCGTGCTGTAATCACTGTGCTGCTGGGCAGCTGAGAGCGACCAGCTGAGAATTTGGATTCAAATGGACTTTTAGGTATGAAACCGAGGAGAGACTGCAATGATGGTGACACCGTTGCAAAGCAGCCTGTGTGCTGAAGAGGCCCAGCACTAGCTTTCCCTGCTGGTTCTTCTGCTGTGGGAGCAGATGCCACTGTTCATTCTGTGCTGACTGTGTTGCTGCGCAGCAGAGAGCAGGCTCTGAACTGATTCCATTCAAATGCTTTTCCTGTATGAAAGGGAGCAGTGAAAGCAACGATGGATGCACCAATGTAAAGGTGATTGTGTGCTGAACAGGTCCAGCACAAGCTTTCAATCCTGGCTCTTCTGCTGTGGGAGCAGAGGCCAAACGTTCGTGCTGTACTCACTGTGCTGCCTGCAGCTGAGAGCGACCAGCTGAGAATTTGGATTCAAATGGACTTTTAGGTATGAAACCGAGGAGAGACTGCAATGATGGTGACACCGTTGCAAAGCAGCCTGTGTGCTGAAGAGGCCCAGCACTAGCTTTCCCTGCTGGTTCTTCTGCTGTGGGAGCAGATGCCACTGTTCGTTCTGTGCTGACTGTGTTGCTGCCAGCAGAGAGCAGGCTCTGAACTGATTCCATTCAAATGCTTTTCCTGTATGAAAGGGAGCAGTGAAAGCAACGATGGATGCACCAATGTAAAGGTGATTGTGTGCTGAACAGGTCCAGCACAAGCTTTCCCTCCTGGCTCTTCTGCTGTGGGAGCAGAAGCCAAACGTTCGTGCTGTACTCACTGTGCTGCCTGCAGCTGAGAGAGACCAGCTGAGAATTTGGATTCAAATGGAGTTTTAGGTATGAAACCGAGGAGAGACTGCAATGATGGTGACACCGTTGCAAAGCAGCCTGTGTGCTGAAGAGGCCCAGCACTAGCTTTCCCTGCTGGTTCTTCTGCTGTGGGAGCAGATGCCACTGTTCGTTCTGTGCTGACTGTGTTGCTGCCAGCAGAGAGCAGGCTCTGAACTGATTCCATTCAAATGCTTTTCCTGTATGAAAGGGAGCAGTGAAAGCAACGATGGATGCACCAATGTAAAGGTGATTGTGTGCTGAACAGGTCCAGCACAAGCTTTTAATCCTGACACTTCTGCTGTGGGAGCAGAGGCCAAACGTTCGTGCTGTACTCACTGTGCTGCCTGCAGCTGAGAGCGACCAGCTGAGAATTTGGATTCAAATGGACTTTTAGGTATGAAACCGAGGAGAGACTGCAATGATGGTGACACCGTTGCAAAGCAGCCTGTGTGCTGAAGAGGCCCAGCACTAGCTTTCCCTGCTGGTTCTTCTGCTGTGGGAGCAGATGCCACTGTTCGTTCTGTGCTGACTGTGTTGCTGCCAGCAGAGAGCAGGCTCTGAACTGATTCCATTCAAATGCTTTTCCTGTATGAAAGGGAGCAGTGAAAGCAACGATGGATGCACCAATGTAAAGGTGATTGTGTGCTGAACAGGTCCGGCACAAGCTTTCCCTCCTGGCTCTTCTGCTGTGGGAGCAGAAGCCAAACGTTCGTGCTGTAATCACTGTGCTGCCTGCAGCTGAGGGCGACCAGCTGAGAATTTGGATTCAAATGGAGTTTTAGGTATGAAACCGAGGAGAGACTGCAATGATGGTGACACCGTTGCAAAGCAGCCTGTGTGCTGAAGAGGCCCAGCACTAGCTTTCCCTGCTGGTTCTTCTGCTGTGGGAGCAGATGCCACTGTTCTTTCTGTGCTGACAGTGTTGCTGCGCAGCAGAGAGCAGGCTCTGAACTGATTCCATTCAAATGCTTTTCCTGTATGAAAGGGAGCAGTGAAAGCAACGATGGATGCACCAATGTAAAGGTGATTGTGTGCTGAACAGGTCCAGCACAAGCTTTCAATCCTGGCTCTTCTGCTGTGGGAGCAGAAGCCAAACGTTCGTGCTGTACTCACTGTGCTGCCTGCAGCTGAGAGCGACCAGCTGAGAATTTGGATTCAAATGGAGTTTTAGGTATGAAACCGAGGAGAGACTGCAATGATGGTGACACCGTTGCAAAGCAGCCTGTGTGCTGAAGAGGCCCAGCACTAGCTTTCCCTGCTGGTTCTTCTGCTGTGGGAGCAGATGCCACTGTTCGTTCTGTGCTGGGAGCCCTGAAGCCAGCTGGAATTTGTGTGAAAGCAGTATCAGCTTTAAACCTGGCTGTGTGCTGGAGCAGAGAACCGTTGAAGCCCTGTGTGCTGAAGAGCCGCACAGTTCCCGCTGGATTTGCTGTGAAAGATCTGTTTCTGAGCAGGTTCTGCATCAGGTAACGGCTCTGAACGACTCGTGAAGATGCCCGTCGTAGGCGTGTCTCTGCTGTGGGAGCACCATGTAAAGTTTGCTGTGTGGTTGAACCCGCCAGAGAGCTGTCCCTCCTGCTTCCTTGGAAGGCAGCGTTGGTGCTGAAGCACATGTGCCCGCTGTAAAGTGACTGTTTGGATCAAATGACTTTTCGTTGAACCGGTGGAGCAAGAGGTCAACGTTCAAAGCAGCCTGTGTGCTGAAGGGCAGCACAGCACCTGGATTCTTTGTGGGACTGAGGCCTGAAACCGGTGACTGTTTCTGGCAGCAGTGGAGGCCTGTGCTGATCTTCAATCTTTCCTGCTGAAGTGCTGGAAGCACGATGGATCTCCATAGGTGACTGGTTGAACAGGCCAGCACACTTGGCCTCATGCCTTCAAAGCTGTGGGGATGAAAAGCAGTAACTCACGGGCTGCTGGGCAGCTGTAAGGACTGTGCGATTTTGGTCAAGCTTTTGTCTGAACCAGCGAGAGGCAGAGGCCTGACATCCTTGCAATGCACCTGTGTGCTGGAGCCGAGCACACCATTCGTTTGGTTCTGTTGGGACAGGCAAACCAGGGTTCAGTGTGACTCCGTTGCAAGGCCTGGTGCAGAGGTCCCAGACATTTGCTTCAAGGATTTATTGGAGCAGAGGCAACTTGTGTGTACACGTTCGAGCTGCTGAGGTCCACCTGCCCAGCAACCTTTGTGGTTTGCTTGAGGAGAGATCCCTGTCATTCTGTCTTGTGCGCGTAGCGAGAGAGGCCTGGACTGATTCCATTCAATGCTGTTCTGTTGACTGTGGAGTGAGAGCAATGTATTTACGAATGTAAAAGTGATTGTGTGGAAGAGGTGACACGCCTTTCAATCCTGTTTCCTGTAGGGAGCAGACAGCCAGATGGTTGCCCGTGCTGCACGTGACTGTGCGTGAAAGTCCAGCGAGATTTAAATGGGTTTAGTGTGAAACCGAGAAGTGATGATGTGACCACGTTGAGCTGCACTGTGTGGACGAGTGGAACTGTATGCATTTCCCTCTGGTTCTTCTGCTGTGGGAGCGATGCAACTGTTTCAGCTCTGTTGACTGCGTGCAGAAGAGCCAGCACATTCTATCTGTTTTCTGATGAAAGGGAGAGCATGCATCGTGGTGACCGTTGCTAAAGAGCTGTGTGCTGAAGGCCCACCAGCTTTCCCTCTGGTCTTCTGCTGTGGGAGCAAGCCAACGTTCACGTGTACTGGTGTGTGTGCGACAGGCCCAGCCACTTTCCCTCCATTGGCTTTCTGTTGGGAGCAGAGCCAAACGTTCACGTGATCAGCTGTGCTGC
>NW_026915984.1:0-26224 GCF_034315485.1 Pezoporus occidentalis | reverse complement strand
GAAGCCAAACCTTCGTGCTGTACTCACTGTGCTGCCTGCAGCTGAGAGAGACCAGCTGAGAATTTGGATTCAAATGGAGTTTTAGGTATGAAACCGAGGAGAGACTGCAATGATGGTGACACCGTTGCAAAGCAGCCTGTGTGCTGAAGAGGCCCAGCACCAGCTTTCCCTGCTGGTTCTTCTGCTGTGGGAGCAGATGCCACTGTTCATTCTGTGCTGTGTTGCTGCCAGCAGAGAGCAGGCTCTGAACTGATTCCATTCAAATGCTTTTCCTGTATGAAAGGGAGCAGTGAAAGCAACGATGGATGCACCAATGTAAAGGTGATTGTGTGCTGAACAGGTCCAGCACCAGCTTTCAATCCTGACACTTCTGCTGTGGGAGCAGAGGCCAAACGTTCGTGCTGTACTCACTGTGCTGCTGGGCAGCTGAAAGCGACCACCTGAGAATTTGGATTCAAATGGACTTTTAGGTATGAAACCGAGGAGAGACTGCAATGATGGTGACACCGTTGCAAAGCAGCCTGTGTGCTGAAGAGGCCCAGCACTAGCTTTCCCTGCTGGTTCTTCTGCTGTGGGAGCAGATGCCACTGTTCATTCTGCGCTGACTGTGTTGCCGCGCAGCAGAGAGCAGGCTCTGGACTGATTCCATTCAAATGCTTTTCCTGTATGAAAGGGAGCAGTGAAAGCAACGATGGATGCACCAATCTAAAGGTGATTGTGTGCTGAACAGGTCCAGCACCAGCTTTCAATCCTGGCTCTTCTGCTGTGGGAGCAGAAGCCGAACGTTCGTGCTGTACTCACTGTGCTGCTGGGCAGCTGAAAGCGACCAGCTGAGAATTTGGATTCAAATGGACTTTTAGGTATGAAACCGAGGAGAGACTGCAATGATGGTGACACCGTTGCAAAGCAGCCTGTGTGCTGAAGAGGCCCAGCACTAGCTTTCCCTGCTGGTTCTTCTCCTGTGGGAGCAGATGCCACTGTTCATTCTGTGCTGACTGTGTTGCTGCCAGCAGAGAGCAGGCTCTGAACTGATTCCATTCAAATGCTTTTCCTGTATGAAAGGGAGCAGTGAAAGCAACGATGGATGCACCAATGTAAAGGTGATTGTGTGCTGAACAGGTCCAGCACCAGCTTTCCCTCCTGGCTCTTCTGCTGTGGGAGCAGAGTCCAAACGTTCGTGCTGTACTCACTGTGCTGCTGGGCAGCTGAGAGCGACCAGCTGAGAATTTGGATTCAAATGGACTTTTAGGTATGAAACCGAGGAGAGACTGCAATGATGGTGACACCGTTGCAAAGCAGCCTGTGTGCTGAAGAGGCCCAGCATTAGCTTTCCCTGCTGGTTCTTCTGCTGTGGGAGCAGATGCCACTGTTCATTCTGTGCTGTGTTGCTGCCAGCAGAGAGCAGGCTCTGGACTGATTCCATTCAAATGCTTTTCCTGTATGAAAGTGAGCAGTGAAAGCAACGATGGATGCACCAATGTAAAGGTGATTGTGTGCTGAACAGGTCCAGCACCAGCTTTCCCTCCTGGCTCTTCTGCTGTGGGAGCAGAGGCCAAACGTTCGTGCTGTACTCACTGTGCTGCCTGCAGCTGAGGGCGACCAGCTGAGAATTTGGATTCAAATGGACTTTTAGGTATGAAACCGAGGAGAGACTGCAATGATGGTGACACCGTTGCAAAGCAGCCTGTGTGCTGAAGAGGCCCAGCACTAGCTTTCCCTGCTGGTTCTTCTGCTGTGGGAGCAGATGCCACTGTTCATTCTGTGCTGACTGTGTTGCTGCGCAGCAGAGAGCAGGCTCTGAACTGATTCCATTCAAATGCTTTTCCTGTATGAAAGGGAGCAGTGAAAGCAACGATGGATGCACCAATGTAAAGGTGATTGTGTGCTGAACAGGTCCAGCACAAGCTTTCCCTCCTGGCTCTTCTGCTGTGGGAGCAGAAGCCAAACGTTCGTGCTGTACTCACTGTGCTGCCTGCAGCTGAGAGAGACCAGCTGAGAATTTGGATTCAAATGGACTTTTAGGTATGAAACCGAGGAGAGACTGCAATGATGGTGACACCGTTGCAAAGCAGCCTGTGTGCTGAAGAGGCCCAGCACTAGCTTTCCCTGCTGGTTCTTCTGCTGTGGGAGCAGATGCCACTGTTCATTCTGTGCAGTGTTGCTGGCAGCAGAGAGCAGGCTCTGAACTGATTCCATTCAAATGCTTTTCCTGTATGAAAGTGAGCAGTCAACGATGGATACACCAATGTAAAGGTGATTGTGTGCTGAACAGGTCCAGCACCAGCTTTCCCTCCTGGCTCTTCTGCCTTGGGAGCAGAGGCCAAACGTTCGTGCTGTACTCACTGTGCTGCCTGCAGCTGAGGGCGACCAGCTGAGAATTTGGATTCAAATGCAGTTTTAGGTATGAAACCGAGGAGAGACTGCAATGATGGTGACACCGTTGCAAAGCAGCCTGTGTGCTGAAGAGGCCCAGCACTAGCTTTCCCTGCTGGTTCTTCTGCTGTGGGAGCAGATGCCACTGTTCATTCTGTGCTGACTGTGTTGCTGCCAGCAGAGAGCAGGCTCTGAACTGATTCCATTCAAATGCTTTTCCTGTATGAAAGGGAGCAGTGAAAGCAACGATGGATGCACCAATGTAAAGGTGATTGTGTGCTGAACAGGTCCAGCACAAGCTTTCAATCCTGGCTCTTCTGCTGTGGGAGCAGAAGCCAAACGTTCGTGCTGTACTCACTGTGCTGCTGCAGCTGAGAGCGACCAGCTGAGAATTTGGATTCAAATGGAGTTTTAGGTATGAAACCGAGGAGAGACTGCAATGATGGTGACACCGTTGCAAAGCAGCCTGTGTGCTGAAGAGGCCCAGCACTAGCTTTCCCTGCTGGTTCTTCTGCTGTGGGAGCAGATGCCACTGTTCATTCTGTGCTGACTGTGTTGCTGCGCAGCAGAGAGCAGGCTCTGAACTGATTCCATTCAAATGCTTTTCCTGTATGAAAGGGAGCAGTGAAAGCAACGATGGATGCACCAATGTAAAGGTGATTGTGTGCTGAACAGGTCCAGCACAAGCTTTCCCTCCTGGCTCTTCTGCTGTGGGAGCAGAAGCCAAACGTTCGTGCTGTACTCACTGTGCTGCTGGGCAGCTGAAAGCGACCAGCTGAGAATTTGGATTCAAATGGAGTTTTAGGTATGAAACCGAGGAGAGACTGCAATGATGGTGACACCGTTGCAAAGCAGCCTGTGTGCTGAAGAGGCCCAGCACTAGCTTTCCCTGCTGGTTCTTCTGCTGTGGGAGCAGATGCCACTGTTCATTCTGTGCTGACTGTGTTGCTGCGCAGCAGAGAGCAGGCTCTGAACTGATTCCATTCAAATGCTTTTCCTGTATGAAAGGGAGCAGTGAAAGCAACGATGGATGCACCAATGTAAAGGTGATTGTGTGCTGAACAGGTCCAGCACAAGCTTTCAATCCTGGCTCTTCTGCTGTGGGAGCAGAAGCCAAACGTTCGTGCTGTACTCACTGTGCTGCTGGGCAGCTGAGAGCGACCAGCTGAGAATTTGGATTCAAATGGAGTTTTAGGTATGAAACCGAGGAGAGACTGCAATGATGGTGACACCGTTGCAAAGCAGCCTGTGTGCTGAAGAGGCCCAGCACTAGCTTTCCCTGCTGGTTCTTCTGCTGTGGGAGCAGATGCCACTGTTCATTCTGTGCTGACTGTGTTGCTGCGCAGCAGAGAGCAGGCTCTGAACTGATTCCATTCAAATGCTTTTCCTGTATGAAAGGGAGCAGTGAAAGCAACGATGGATGCACCAATGTAAAGGTGATTGTGTGCTGAACAGGTCCAGCACAAGCTTTCCCTCCTGGCTCTTCTGCTGTGGGAGCAGAAGCCAAACGTTCGTGCTGTACTCACTGTGCTGCCTGCAGCTGAGAGAGACCAGCTGAGAATTTGGATTCAAATGCAGTTTTAGGTATGAAACCGAGGAGAGACTGCAATGATGGTGACACCGTTGCAAAGCAGCCTGTGTGCTGAAGAGGCCCAGCACTAGCTTTCCCTGCTGGTTCTTCTGCTGTGGGAGCAGATGCCACTGTTCATTCTGTGCTGACTGTGTTGCTGCGCAGCAGAGAGCAGGCTCTGAACTGATTCCATTCAAATGCTTTTCCTGTATGAAAGGGAGCAGTGAAAGCAACGATGGATGCACCAATGTAAAGGTGATTGTGTGCTGAACAGGTCCAGCACAAGCTTTCCCTCCTGGCTCTTCTGCTGTGGGAGCAGAAGCCAAACGTTCGTGCTGTACTCACTGTGCTGCTGGGCAACTGAAAGCGACCAGCTGAGAATTTGGATTCAAATGGAGTTTTAGGTATGAAACCGAGGAGAGACTGCAATGATGGTGACACCGTTGCAAAGCAGCCTGTGTGCTGAAGAGGCCCAGCACTAGCTTTCCCTGCTGGTTCTTCTGCTGTGGGAGCAGATGCCACTGTTCATTCTGTGCTGACTGTGTTGCTGCCAGCAGAGAGCAGGCTCTGAACTGATTCCATTCAAATGCTTTTCCTGTATGAAAGGGAGCAGTGAAAGCAACGATGGATGCACCAATGTAAAGGTGATTGTGTGCTGAACAGGTCCAGCACAAGCTTTCCCTCCTGGCTCTTCTGCTGTGGGAGCAGAAGCCAAACGTTCGTGCTGTACTCACTGTGCTGCCTGCAGCTGAGAGAGACCAGCTGAGAATTTGGATTCAAATGCAGTTTTAGGTATGAAACCGAGGAGAGACTGCAATGATGGTGACACCGTTGCAAAGCAGCCTGTGTGCTGAAGAGGCCCAGCATTAGCTTTCCCTGCTGGTTCTTCTGCTGTGGGAGCAGATGCCACTGTTCATTCTGTGCTGTGTTGCTGCCAGCAGAGAGCAGGCTCTGGACTGATTCCATTCAAATGCTTTTCCTCTATGAAAGTGAGCAGTGAAAGCAACGATGGATGCACCAATGTAAAGGTGATTGTGTGCTGAACAGGTCCAGCACCAGCTTTCCCTCCTGGCTCTTCTGCTGTGGGAGCAGAGGCCAAACCTTCGTGCTGTACTCACTGTGCTGCCTGCAGCTGAGGGCGACCAGCTGAGAATTTGGATTCAAATGGACTTTTAGGTATGAAACCGAGGAGAGACTGCAATGATGGTGACATTGTTGTAAAGCAGCCTGTGTGCTGAAGAGGCCCAGCACTAGCTTTCCCTGCTGGTTCTTCTGCTGTGGGAGCAGATGCCACTGTTCATTCTGCGCTGACTGTGTTGCTGCCAGCATAGAGCAGGCTCTGAACTGATTCCTTTCAAATGCTTTTCCTCTATGAAAGGGAGCAGTGAAAGCAACGATGGATGCACAAATGTAATGGTGTTTGTGTGCTGAACAGGTCCAGCACCAGCTTTCAATCCTGACACTTCTGCTGTGGGAGCAGAGGCCAAACGTTCGTGCTGTACTCACTGTGCTGCTGGGCAGCTGAAAGCGACCACCTGAGAATTTGGATTCAAATGGACTTTTAGGTATGAAACCGAGGAGAGACTGCAATGATGGTGACACCGTTGCAAAGCAGCCTGTGTGCTGAAGAGGCCCAGCACTAGCTTTCCCTGCTGGTTCTTCTGCTGTGGGAGCAGATGCCACTGTTCATTCTGCGCTGACTGTGTTGCTGCGCAGCAGAGAGCAGGCTCTGGACTGATTCCATTCAAATGCTTTTCCTGTATGAAAGGGAGCAGTGAAAGCAACGATGGATGCACCAATGTAAAGGTGATTGTGTGCTGAACAGGTCCAGCACAAGCTTTCCCTCCTGGCTCTTCTGCTGTGGGAGCAGAAGCCAAACGTTCGTGCTGTACTCACTGTGCTGCCTGCAGCTGAGAGAGACCAGCTGAGAATTTGGATTCAAATGGAGTTTTAGGTATGAAACCGAGGAGAGACTGCAATGATGGTGACACCGTTGCAAAGCAGCCTGTGTGCTGAAGAGGCCCAGCACCAGCTTTCCCTGCTGGTTCTTCTGCTGTGGGAGCAGATGCCACTGTTCATTCTGTGCTGTGTTGCTGCCAGCAGAGAGCAGGCTCTGAACTGATTCCATTCAAATGCTTTTCCTGTATGAAAGGGAGCAGTGAAAGCAACGATGGATGCACCAATGTAAAGGTGATTGTGTGCTGAACAGGTCCAGCACAAGCTTTCCCTCCTGGCTCTTCTGCTGTGGGAGCAGAAGCCAAACGTTCGTGCTGTACTCACTGTGCTGCCTGCAGCTGAGAGAGACCAGCTGAGAATTTGGATTCAAATGGACTTTTAGGTATGAAACCGAGGAGAGACTGCAATGATGGTGACACCGTTGCAAAGCAGCCTGTGTGCTGAAGAGGCCCAGCACTAGCTTTCCCTGCTGGTTCTTCTGCTGTGGGAGCAGATGCCACTGTTCATTCTGCGCTGTGTTGCTGCCAGCAGAGAGCAGGCTCTGAACTGATTCCATTCAAATGCTTTTCCTGTATGAAAGTGAGCAGTGAAAGCAACGATGGATGCACCAATGTAAAGGTGATTGTGTGCTGAACAGGTCCAGCACCAGCTTTCCCTCCTGGCTCTTCTGCCTTGGGAGCAGAGGCCAAACATTCGTGCTGTACTCACTGTGCTGCCTGCAGCTGAGGGCGACCAGCTGAGAATTTGGATTCAAATGGACTTTTAGGTATGAAACCGAGGAGAGACTGCAATGATGGTGACACCGTTGCAAAGCAGCCTGTGTGCTGAAGAGGCCCAGCATTAGCTTTCCCTGCTGGTTCTTCTGCTGTGGGAGCAGATGCCACTGTTCATTCTGTGCTGTGTTGCTGCCAGCAGAGAGCAGGCTCTGGACTGATTCCATTCAAATGCTTTTCCTGTATGAAAGTGAGCAGTGAAAGCAACGATGGATGCACCAATGTAAAGGTGATTGTGTGCTGAACAGGTCCAGCACCAGCTTTCCCTCCTGGCTCTTCTGCTGTGGGAGCAGAGGCCAAACCTTCGTGCTGAAATGCTTTTCCTGTATGAAAGGGAGCAGTGAAAGCAACGATGGATGCACCAATGTAAAGGTGATTGTGTGCTGAACAGGTCCAGCACCAGCTTTCCCTCCTGGCTCTTCTGCTGTGGGAGCAGAGGCCAAACGTTCGTGCTGTACTCACTGTGCTGCTGGGCAGCTGAAAGCGACCAGCTGAGAATTTGGATTCAAATGGACTTTTAGGTATGAAACCGAGGAGAGACTGCAATGATGGTGACACCGTTGCAAAGCAGCCTGTGTGCTGAAGAGGCCCAGCACTAGCTTTCCCTGCTGGTTCTTCTGCTGTGGGAGCAGATGCCACTGTTCATTCTGTGCTGACTGTGTTGCTGCGCAGCAGAGAGCAGGCTCTGAACTGATTCCATTCAAATGCTTTTCCTGTATGAAAGGGAGCAGTGAAAGCAACGATGGATGCACCAATGTAAAGGTGATTGTGTGCTGAACAGGTCCAGCACCAGCTTTCCCTCCTGGCTCTTCTGCTGTGGGAGCAGAGGCCAAACGTTCGTGCTGTACTCACTGTGCTGCCTGCAGCTGAGAGAGACCAGCTGAGAATTTGGATTCAAATGGAGTTTTAGGTATGAAACCGAGGAGAGACTGCAATGATGGTGACACCGTTGCAAAGCAGCCTGTGTGCTGAAGAGGCCCAGCACTAGCTTTCCCTGCTGGTTCTTCTGCTGTGGGAGCAGATGCCACTGTTCATTCTGTGCTGACTGTGTTGCTGCGCAGCAGAGAGCAGGCTCTGAACTGATTCCATTCAAATGCTTTTCCTGTATGAAAGGGAGCAGTGAAAGCAACGATGGATGCACCAATGTAAAGGTGATTGTGTGCTGAACAGGTCCAGCACAGCTTTCAATCCTGGCTCTTCTGATGTGGGAGCAGAAGCCAAACGTTTGTGCTGTACTCACTGTGCTGCCTGCAGCTGCGACCAGCTGAGAATTTGTGATTCAAATGGAGCACTAGGTATGAGACTGCTGTGGGAGCAGATGCCACTGTTCTTTCTGTGCTGTGTTGCTGCCAGAGAGAGCAGGCTCTGAACTGATTCCATTCAAATGCTTTTCCTGTAATGAAAGTGAGCAGTGAAAGCAACGATGGATGCACCAAGAGGCCCAGCACTGCTTTCCCTGCTGGTTCTTCTGCTGTGGGAGCAGATGCCAAAGGTGTGCTGACTGTGTGCTGCCAGCAACAGGTCCAGCACCAGCTTGACACCTCAAAGCAGCCTGTGTGCCTGGCTCTTCTGCTGTGGGAGCAGAAGCCAAACTTTCATTGTACTGTGTTGCACTGTGCTGCAGAGAGCAGGCTCTGGACTGATTCCATTCAAATGCTTTTCCTGTATGAAAGGCTGCAACGAATTACTCACTGTGCTGTTGGGCAGCTGAAAGCGACCAGCTGAGAATTTGGATTCAAATGGACTTTTAGGTATGAAACCAAGGAGAGACTGCAATGATGGTGACACCGTTGCAAAGCAGCCTGTGTGCTGAAGAGGCCCAGCACTAGCTTTCCCTGCTGGTTCTTCTGCTGTGGGAGCAGATGCCGCTGTTCATTCTGTGCTGTGTTGCTGCCAGCAGAGAGCAGGCTCTGGACTGATTCCATTCAAATGCTTTTCCTGTATGAAAGGGAGCAGTGAAAGCAACGATGGATGCACCAATGTAAAGGTGATTGTGTGCTGAACAGGTCCAGCACCAGCTTTCCCTCCTGGCTCTTCTGCTGTGGGAGCAGAGGCCAAACGTTCGTGCTGTACTCACTGTGCTGCCTGCAGCTGAGGGCGACCAGCTGAGAATTTGGATTCAAATGGACTTTTAGGTATGAAACCGAGGAGAGACTGCAATGATGGTGACACCGTTGCAAAGCAGCCTGTGTGCTGAAGAGGCCCAGCACTAGCTTTCCCTGCTGGTTCTTCTGCTGTGGGAGCAGATGCCACTGTTCATTCTGCGCTGACTGTGTTGCTGCGCAGCAGAGAGCAGGGTCTGGACTGATTCCATTCAAATGCTTTTCCTGTATGAAAGGGAGCAGTGAAAGCAACGATGGATGCACCAATGTAAAGGTGATTGTGTGCTGAACAGGTCCAGCACAAGCTTTCCCTCCTGGCTCTTCTGCTGTGGGAGCAGAAGCCAAACGTTCGTGCTGTACTCACTGTGCTGCCTGCAGCTGAGAGAGACCAGCTGAGAATTTGGATTCAAATGGAGTTTTAGGTATGAAACCGAGGAGAGACTGCAATGATGGTGACACCGTTGCAAAGCAGCCTGTGTGCTGAAGAGGCCCAGCACCAGCTTTCCCTGCTGGTTCTTCTGCTGTGGGAGCAGATGCCACTGTTCATTCTGTGCTGTGTTGCTGCCAGCAGAGAGCAGGCTCTGAACTGATTCCATTCAAATGCTTTTCCTGTATGAAAGGGAGCAGTGAAAGCAACGATGGATGCACCAATGTAAAGGTGATTGTGTGCTGAACAGGTCCAGCACCAGCTTTCAATCCTGACACTTCTGCTGTGGGAGCAGAAGCCAAACGTTCGTGCTGTACTCACTGTGCTGCTGTGCAGCTGAAAGCGACCACCTGAGAATTTGGATTCAAATGGACTTTTAGGTATGAAACCGAGGAGAGACTGCAATGATGGTGACACCGTTGCAAAGCAGCCTGTGTGCTGAAGAGGCCCAGCACTAGCTTTCCCTGCTGGTTCTTCTGCTGTGGGAGCAGATGCCACTGTTCATTCTGCGCTGACTGTGTTGCTGCGCAGCAGAGAGCAGGCTCTGGACTGATTCCATTCAAATGCTTTTCCTGTATGAAAGTGAGCAGTGAAAGCAACGATGGATGCACCAATGTAAAGGTGATTGTGTGCTGAAGAGGCCCAGCACTAGCTTTCCCTCCTGGCTCTTCTGCTGTGGGAGCAGAGGCCAAACGTTCGTGCTGTACTCACTGGGCTGCTGGGCAGCTGAAAGCGACCAGCTGAGAATTTGGATTCAAATGGACTTTTAGGTATGAAACCGAGGAGAGACTGCAATGATGGTGACACCGTTGCAAAGCAGCCTGTGTGCTGAAGAGGCCCAGCACTAGCTTTCCCTGCTGGTTCTTCTGCTGTGGGAGCAGATGCCACTGTTCATTCTGCGCTGACTGTGTTGCCGCGCAGCAGAGAGCAGGCTCTGGACTGATTCCATTTAAATGCTTTTCCTGTATGGAAGGGAGCAGTGAAAGCAACGATGGATGCACCAATGTAAAGGTGATTGTGTGCTGAACAGGTCCAGCACCAGCTTTCCCTCCTGGCTCTTCTGCTTTGGGAGCAGAGGCCAAACGTTCGTGCTGTACTCACTGTGCTGCCTGCAGCTGAGAGAGACCAGCTGAGAATTTGGATTCAAATGGAGTTTTAGGTATGAAACCGAGGAGAGACTGCAATGATGGTGACACCATTGCAAAGCAGCCTGTGTGCTGAAGAGGCCCAGCACTAGCTTTCCCTGCTGGTTCTTCTGCTGTGGGAGCAGATTCCACTGTTCATTCTGCGCTGACTGTGTTGCTGCGTAGCAGAGAGCAGGCTCTGAACTGATTCCATTCAAATGCTTTTCCTGTATGAAAGGGAGCAGTGAAAGCAACGATGGATGCACCGATGTAAAAGTGACTGTGTGCTAAAGAGGCCCAGCACTAGCTTTCCCTCCTGGCTCTTCTGCTGTGGGAGCAGAGGCCAAACGTTCGTGCTGTACTCACTGGGCTGCTGGGCAGCTGAAAGCGACCAGCAGAGAATTTGGATTCAAATGGACTTTTAGGTATGAAACCGAGGAGAGACTGCAATGATGGTGACACCGTTGCAAAGCAGCCTGTGTGCTGAAGAGGCCCAGCATTAGCTTTCCCTGCTGGTTCTTCTGCTGTGGGAGCAGATGCCACTGTTCATTCTGTGCTGACTGTGTTGCTGCGCAGCAGAGAGCAGGCTCTGAACTGATTCCATTCAAATGCTTTTCCTGTATGAAAGGGAGCAGTGAAAGCAACGATGGATGCACCAATGTAAAGGTGATTGTGTGCTGAACAGGTCCAGCACCAGCTTTCCCTCCTGGCTCTTCTGCTGTGGGAGCAGAGGCCAAACGTTCGTGCTGTACTCACTGTGCTGCCTGCAGCTGAGAGAGACCAGCTGAGAATTTGGATTCAAATGGAGTTTTAGGTATGAAACCGAGGAGAGACTGCAATGATGGTGACACCGTTGCAAAGCAGCCTGTGTGCTGAAGAGGCCCAGCACTAGCTTTCCCTGCTGGTTCTTCTGCTGTGGGAGCAGATGCCACGGTTCGTTCTGCGCTGACTGTGTTGCTGCGCAGCAGAGAGCAGGCTCTGAACTGATTCCATTCAAATGCTTTTCCTGTATGAAAGGGAGCAGTGAAAGCAACGATGGATGCACCAATGTAAAGGTGATTGTGTGCTGAACAGGTCCAGCACAAGCTTTCAATCCTGACACTTCTGCTGTGGGAGCAGAAGCCAAACGTTCGTGCTGTACTCACTGGGCTGCTGGGCAGCTGAAAGCGACCACCTGAGAATTTGGATTCAAATGGACTTTTAGGTATGAAACCGAGGAGAGACTGCAATGATGGTGACACCGTTGCAAAGCAGCCTGTGTGCTGAAGAGGCCCAGCACTAGCTTTCCCTGCTGGTTCTTCTGCTGTGGGAGCAGATGCCACTGTTCATTCTGTGCTGACTGTGTTGCTGCGCAGCAGAGAGCAGGCTCTGAACTGATTCCATTCAAATGCTTTTCCTGTATGAAAGGGAGCAGTGAAAGCAACGATGGATGCACCAATGTAAAGGTGATTGTGTGCTGAACAGGTCCAGCACCAGCTTTCCCTCCTGGCTCTTCTGCTGTGGGAGCAGAGGCCAAACGTTCGTGCTGTACTCACTGTGCTGCCTGCAGCTGAGGGCGACCAGCTGAGAATTTGGATTCAAATGGAGTTTTAGGTATGAAACCGAGGAGAGACTGCAATGATGGTGACACCGTTGCAAAGCAGCCTGTGTGCTGAAGAGGCCCAGCATTAGCTTTCCCTGCTGGTTCTTCTGCTGTGGGAGCAGATGCCACTGTTCATTCTGCGCTGACTGTGTTGCTGCGCAGCAGAGAGCAGGCTCTGGACTGATTCCATTCAAATGCTTTTCCTGTATGAAAGTGAGCAGTGAAAGCAACGATGGATGCACCAATGTAAAGGTGATTGTGTGCTGAACAGGTCCAGCACCAGCTTTCCCTCCTGGCTCTTCTGCTGTGGGAGCAGAGGCCAAACGTTCCTGCTGTACTCACTGTGCTGCCTGCAGCTGAGGGTGACCAGCTGAGAATTTGGATTCAAATGGACTTTTAGGTATGAAACTGAGGAGAGACTGCAATGATGGTGACACCGTTGCAAAGCAGCCTGTGTGCTGAAGAGGCCCAGCACTAGCTTTCCCTGCTGGTTCTTCTGCTGTGGGAGCAGATGCCACTGTTCATTCTGTGCTGACTGTGTTGCTGCGCAGCAGAGAGCAGGCTCTGAACTGATTCCATTCAAATGCTTTTCCTGTATGAAAGGGAGCAGTGAAAGCAACGATGGATGCACCGATGTAAAGGTGATTGTGTGCTGAACAGGTCCAGCACCAGCTTTCAATCCTGGCTCTTCTGCTGTGGGAGCAGAAGCCAAACGTTCGTGCTGTACACACTATGCTGCCTGCAGCTGAGAGAGACCAGCTGAGAATTTGGATTCAAATGGACTTTTAGGTATGAAACCGAGGAGAGACTGCAATGATGGTGACACCGTTGCAAAGCAGCCTGTGTGCTGAAGAGGCCCAGCACCAGCTTTCCCTGATGGTTCTTCTGCTGTGGGAGCAGATGCCACTGTTCATTCTGCGCTGACTGTGTTGCTGCGCAGCAGAGAGCAGGCTCTGAACTGATTCCATTCAAATGCTTTTCCTGTATGAAAGTGAGCAGTGAAAGCAACGATGGATGCAGCGATGTAAAAGTGACTGTGTGCTGAAGAGGCCCAGCACTAGCTTTCCCTCCTGGCTCTTCTGCTGTGGGAGCAGAGGCCAAACGTTCGTGCTGTACTCACTGGGCTGCTGGGCAGCTAAAAGCGACCAGCTGAGAATTTGGATTCAAATGGACTTTTAGGTATGAAACCGAGGAGAGACTGCAATGATGGTGACACCGTTGCAAAGCAGCCTGTGTGGTGAAGAGGCCCAGCACTAGCTTTCCCTGCTGGTTCTTCTGCTGTGGGAGCAGATGCCACTGTTCATTCTGTGCTGACTGTGTTGCTGCCAGCAGAGAGCAGGCTCTGAACTGATTCCATTCAAATGCTTTTCCTGTATGAAAGTGAGCAGTGAAAGCAACGATGGATGCACCAATGTAAAGGTGATTGTGTGCTGAACAGGTCCAGCACGAGCTTTCAATCCTGGCTCTTCTGCTGTGGGAGCAGAGGCCAAACGTTCGTGCTGTACTCACTGTGCTGCTGGGCAGCTAAAAGCGACCAGCTGAGAATTTGGATTCAAATGGACTTTTAGGTATGAAACCGAGGAGAGACTGCAATGATGGTGACACCGTTGCAAAGCAGCCTGTGTGCTGAAGAGGCCCAGCATTAGCTTTCCCTGCTGGTTCTTCTGCTGTGGGAGCAGATGCCACTGTTCTTTCTGTGCTGACTGTGTTGCTGCGTAGCAGAGAGCAGGCTCTGAACTGATTCCATTCAAATGCTTTTCCTGTATGAAAGGGAGCAGTGAAAGCAACGATGGATGCACCAATGTAAAGGTGATTGTGTGCTGAACAGGTCCAGCACCAGCTTTCAATCCTGGCTCTTCTGCTGTGGGAGCAGAACCCAAACGTTCGTGCTGTACTCAGTGTGCTGCCTGCAGCTGAGAGCGACCAGCTGAGAATTTGGATTCAAATGGAGTTTTAGGTATGAAACCGAGGACAGACTGCAATGATGGTGACACCGTTGCAAAGCAGCCTGTGTGCTGAAGAGGCCCAGCATTAGCTTTCCCTGCTGGTTATTCTGCTGTGGGAGCAGATGCCACTGTTCATTCTGCGCTGACTGTGTTGCTGCGCAGCAGAGAGCAGGCTCTGAACTGATTCCATTCAAATGCTTTTCATGTATGAAAGGGAGCAGTGAAAGCTACGATGGATGCACCGATGTAAAGGTGATTGTGTGCTGTACAGGTCCAGCACCAGCTTTCAATCCTGACACTTCTGCTGTGGGAGCAGAGGCCAAACGTTCGTGCTGTACTCACTGTGCTGCCTGCAGCTGAGAGCCACCAGCTGAGAATTTGGATTCAAATGGACTTTTAGGTATGAAACCGAGGAGAGACTGAAATGATGGTGACACCGTTGCAAAGCAGCCTGTGTGCTGAAGAGGCCCAGCATTAGCTTTCCCTGCTGGTTCTTCTGCTGTGGGAGCAGATGCCACTGTTCCTTCTGTGCTGACTGTGTTGCTGCGCAACAGAGAGCAGGCTCTGAACTGATTCCATTCAAATGCTTTTCCTGTATGAAAGGGAGCAGTGAAAGCAACGATGGATGCACCAATGTAAAGGTGATTGTGTGCTGAACAGGTCCAGCACCAGCTTTCCCTCCTGGCTCTTCTGCTGTGGGAGCAGAGGCCAAACGTTCGTGCTGTACTCACTGTGCTGCCTGCAGCTGAGGGTGACCAGCTGAGAATTTGGATTCAAATGGACTTTTAGGTATGAAACCGAGGAGAGACTGCAATGATGGTGACACCGTTGCAAAGCAGCCTGTGTGCTGAAGAGGCCCAGCACTAGCTTTCCCTGCTGGTTCTTCTGCTGTGGGAGCAGATGCCACTGTTCATTCTGCGCTGACTGTGTTGCTGCCAGCAGAGAGCAGGCTCTGAACTGATTCCATTCAAATGCTTTTCCTGTATGAAAGGGAGCAGTGAAAGCAACGATGGATGCACCAATGTAAAGGTGACTGTGTGCTGAACAGGTCCAGCACGAGCTTTCCCTCCTGGCTCTTCTGCTGTGGGAGCAGAGGCCAAACGTTCGTGCTGTACTCACTGGGCTGCTGGGCAGCTGAAAGCGACCAGCCGAGAATTTGGATTCAAATGGACTTTTAGGTATGAAACCGAGGAGAGACTGCAATGATGGTGACACCGTTGCAAAGCAGCCTGTGTGCTGAAGAGGCCCAGCACCAGCTTTCCCTGCTGGTTCTTCTGCTGTGGGAGCAGATGCCACTGTTCATTCTGTGCTGACTGTGTTGCTGCGCAGCAGAGAGCAGGCTCTGAACTGATTCCATTCAAATGCTTTTCCTGTATGAAAGTTAGCAGTGAAAGCAACGATGGATGCACCAATGTAAAGGTGATTGTGTGCTGAACAGGTCCAGCACCAGCTTTCCCTCCTGGCTCTTCTGCTGTGGGAGCAGAGGCCAAACGTTCGTGCTGTAGTCACTGTGCTGCCTGCCGCTGAGAGCGACCAGCTGAGAATTTAGATTCAAATGGACTTTTAGGTATGAAACCGAGGAGAGACTGCAATGATGGTGACACCGTTGCAAAGCAGCCTGTGTGCTGAAGAGGCCCAGCATTAGCTTTCCCTGCTGGTTCTTCTGCTGTGGGAGCAGATGCCACTGTTCTTTCTGTGCTGACTGTGTTGCTGCCAGCAGAGAGCAGGCTCTGAACTGATTCCATTCAAATGCTTTTCCTGTATGAAAGGGAGCAGTGAAAGCAACGATGGATGCACCAATGTAAAGGTGATTGTGTGCTGAACAGGTCCAGCACCAGCTTTCAATCCTGGCTCTTCTGCTGTGGGAGCAGAAGCCAAACGTTCGTGCTGTATTCACTGTGCTGCCTGCAGCTGAGAGAGACCAGCTGAGAATTTGGATTCAAATGGACTTTTAGGTATGAAACCGAGGAGAGACTGCAATGATGGTGACACCGTTGCAAAGCAGCCTGTGTGCTGAAGAGGCCCAGCACTAGCTTTCCCTGCTGGTTCTTCTGCTGTGGGAGCAGATGCCACTGTTCATTCTGTGCTGACTGTGTTGCTGCGCAGCAGAGAGCAGGCTCTGAACTGATTCCATTCAAATGCTTTTCCTGTATGAAAGGGAGCAGTGAAAGCAACGATGGATGCACCAATGTAAAGGTGATTGTGTGCTGAACAGGTCCAGCACCAGCTTTCAATCCTGACACTTCTGCTGTGGGAGCAGAGGCCAAACGTTCGTGCTGTACTCACTGTGCTGCCTGCAGCTGAGAGAGAACAGCTGAGAATTTGGATTCAAATGGACTTTTAGGTATGAAACCGAGGAGAGACTGCAATGATGGTGACACCGTTGCAAAGCAGCCTGTGTGCTGAAGAGGCCCAGCACTAGCTTTCCCTGCTGGTTCTTCTGCTGTGGGAGCAGATGCCACTGTTCCTTCTGTGCTGTGTTGCTGCGCAGCAGAGAGCAGGCTCTGAACTGATTCCATTCAAATGCTTTTCCTGTATGAAAGGGAGCAGTGAAAGCAACGATGGATGCACCAATGTAAAGGTGATTGTGTGCTGAACAGGTCCAGCACCAGCTTTCCCTCCTGGCTCTTCTGCTGTGGGAGCAGAGGCCAAACGTTCGTGCTGTACTCACTGTGCTGCCTGCAGCTGAGAGAGACCAGCTGAGAATTTGGATTCAAATGGAGTTTTAGGTATGAAACCGAGGAGAGACTGCAATGATGGTGACACCGTTGCAAAGCAGCCTGTGTGCTGAAGAGGCCCAGCACTAGCTTTCCCTGCTGGTTCTTCTGCTGTGGGAGCAGATGCCACTGTTCATTCTGTGCTGACTGTTGCTGCGCAGCAGAGAGCAGGCTCTGAACTGATTCCATTCAAATGCTTTTCCTGTATGAAAGGGAGCAGTGAAAGCAACGATGGATGCACCAATGTAAAGGTGACTGTGTGCTGAACAGGTCCAGCACCAGCTTTCCCTCCTGGCTCTTCTGCTGTGGGAGCAGAGGCCAAACGTTCGTGCTGTACTCACTGGGCTGCTGGGCAGCTGAAAGCGACCAGCTGAGAATTTGGATTCAAATGGACTTTTAGGTATGAAACCGAGGAGAGACTGCAATGATGGTGACACCGTTGCAAAGCAGCCTGTGTGCTGAAGAGGCCCAGCACCAGCTTTCCCTGCTGGTTCTTCTGCTGTGGGAGCAGATGCCACTGTTCATTCTGTGCTGACTCTGTTGCTGCGCAGCAGAGAGCAGGCTCTGAACTGATTCCATTCAAATGCTTTTCCTGTATGAAAGGGAGCAGTGAAAGCAACGATGGATGCACCAATGTAAAGGTGATTGTGTGCTGAACAGGTCCAGCACCAGCTTTCCCTCCTGGCTCTTCTGCTGTGGGAGCAGAGGCCAAACGTTCGTGCTGTACTCACTGTGCTGCCTGCAGCTGAGAGAGACCAGCTGAGAATTTGGATTCAAATGGACTTTTAGGTATGAAACCGAGGAGAGACTGCAATGATGGTGACACCGTTGCAAAGCAGCCTGTGTGCTGAAGAGGCCCAGCACTAGCTTTCCCTGCTGGTTCTTCTGCTGTGGGAGCAGATGCCACTGTTCATTCTGTGCTGACTGTTGCTGCGCAGCAGAGAGCAGGCTCTGAACTGATTCCATTCAAATGCTTTTCCTGTATGAAAGGGAGCAGTGAAAGCAACGATGGATGCACCAATGTAAAGGTGACTGTGTGCTGAACAGGTCCAGCACCAGCTTTCCCTCCTGCCTCTTCTGCTGTGGGAGCAGAAGCCAAACGTTCGTGCTGTACTCACTGGGCTGCTGGGCAGCTGAAAGCGACCAGCTGAGAATTTGGATTCAAATGGACTTTTAGGTATGAAACCGAGGAGAGACTGCAATGATGGTGACACCGTTGCAAAGCAGCCTGTGTGCTGAAGAGGCCCAGCACCAGCTTTCCCTGCTGGTTCTTCTGCTGTGGGAGCAGATGCCACTGTTCATTCTGTGCTGACTCTGTTGCTGCGCAGCAGAGAGCAGACTCTGAACTGATTCCATTCAAATGCTTTTCCTGTATGAAAGTTAGCAGTGAAAGCAACGATGGATGCACCAATGTAAAGGTGATTGTGTGCTGAACAGGTCCAGCACCAGCT
This sequence comes from Pezoporus occidentalis, assembly GCF_034315485.1. NCBI lineage: Eukaryota > Metazoa > Chordata > Aves > Psittaciformes > Psittacidae > Pezoporus > Pezoporus occidentalis. The sequence goes on along the minus strand of NW_026915984.1, from coordinate 8,203 downwards.
TTCCCTCCTGGCTCTTCTGCTGTGGGAGCAGAGGCCAAACGTTCGTGCTGTAGTCACTGTGCTGCCTGCAGCTGAGAGCGACCAGCTGAGAATTTAGATTCAAATGGACTTTTAGGTATGAAACCGAGGAGAGACTGCAATGATGGTGACACCGTTGCAAAGCAGCCTGTGTGCTGAAGAGGCCCAGCATTAGCTTTCCCTGCTGGTTCTTCTGCTGTGGGAGCAGATGCCACTGTTCTTTCTGTGCTGACTGTGTTGCTGCCACCAGAGAGCAGGCTCTGGACTGATTCCATTCAAATGCTTTTCCTGTATGAAAGGGAGCAGTGAAAGCAACGATGGATGCACCGATGTAAAAGTGACTGTGTGCTGAACAGGTCCAACACCAGCTTTCCCTCCTGGCTCTTCTGCTGTGGGAGCAGAGGCCAAATGTTCGTGCTGTACTCACTGGGCTGCTGTGCAGCTGAAAGCGACCAGCAGAGAATTTGGATTCAAATGGACTTTTAGGTATGAAACCGAGGAGAGACTGCAATGATGGTGACACCGTTGCAAAGCAGCCTGTGTGCTGAAGAGGCCCAGCACCAGCTTTCCCTGCTGGTTCTTCTGCTGTGGGAGCAGATGCCACTGTTCATTCTGTGCAATGTTGCTGCGCAGCAGAGAGCAGGCTCTGAACTGATTCCATTCAAATGCTTTTCCTGTATGAAAGGGAGCAGTGAAAGCAACGATGGATGCACCAATGTAAAGGTGATTGTGTGCTGAACAGGTCCAGCACCAGCTTTCAATCCTGACACTTCTGCTGTGGGAGCAGAGGCCAAACGTTCGTGCTGTATTCACTGTGCTGCCTGCAGCTGAGAGAGACCAGCTGAGAATTTGGATTCAAATGGACTTTTAGGTATGAAACCGAGGAGAGACTGCAATGATGGTGACACCGTTGCAAAGCAGCCTGTGTGCTGAAGAGGCCCAGCACTAGCTTTCCCTGCTGGTTCTTCTGCTGTGGGAGCAGATGCCACGGTTCGTTCTGCGCTGACTGTGTTGCTGCGCAGCAGAGAGCAGGCTCTGAACTGATTCCATTCAAATGCTTTTCCTGTATGAAAGGGAGCAGTGAAAGCAACGATGGATGCACCAATGTAAAGGTGATTGTGTGCTGAACAGGTCCAGCACCAGCTTTCAATCCTGGCTCTTCTGCTGTGGGAGCAGAAGCCAAACGTTCGTGCTGTACTCACTGTGCTGCCTGCAGCTGAGAGAGACCAGCTGAGAATTTGGATTCAAATGGAGTTTTAGGTATGAAACCGAGGAGAGACTGCAATGATGGTGACACCGTTGCAAAGCAGCCTGTGTGCTGAAGAGGCCCAGCACTAGCTTTCCCTGCTGGTTCTTCTGCTGTGGGAGCAGATGCCACTGTTCCTTCTGTGCTGACTGTTTGCTGCGCAGCAGAGAGCAGGCTCTGAACTGATTCCATTCAAATGCTTTTCCTGTATGAAAGGGAGCAGTGAAAGCAACGATGGATGCACCAATGTAAAGGTGATTGTGTGCTGAACAGGTCCAGCACAAGCTTTCAATCCTGGCTCTTCTGCTGTGGGAGCAGAGGCCAAACGTTCTTGCTGTACTCACTGTGCTGCTGCAGCTGAGAGAGGACCAGCTGAGAATTTGGATTCAAATGGACTTTTAGGTATGAAACCGAGGAGAGACTGCAATGATGGTGACACCGTTGCAAAGCAGCCTGTGTGCTGAAGAGGCCCAGCACTAGCTTTCCCTGCTGGTTCTTCTGCTGTGGGAGCAGATGCCACTGTTCTTTCTGTGCTGACTGTGTTGCTGCGCAGCAGAGAGCAGGCTCTGAACTGATTCCATTCAAATGCTTTTCCTGTATGAAAGGGAGCAGTGAAAGCAACGATGGATGCACCAATGTAAAGGTGATTGTGTGCTGAACAGGTCCAGCACCAGCTTTCCCTCCTGGCTCTTCTGCTGTGGGAGCAGAGGCCAAACGTTCGTGCTGTACTCACTGTGCTGCCTGCAGCTGAGAGAGACCAGCTGAGAATTTGGATTCAAATGGAGTTTTAGGTATGAAACCGAGGAGAGACTGCAATGATGGTGACACCGTTGCAAAGCAGCCTGTGTGCTGAAGAGGCCCAGCACTAGCTTTCCCTGCTGGTTCTTCTGCTGTGGGAGCAGATGCCACTGTTCATTCTGTGCTGACCGTTTGCTGCGCAGCAGAGAGCAGGCTCTGAACTGATTCCATTCAAATGCTTTTCCTGTATGAAAGGGAGCAGTGAAAGCAACGATGGATGCACCAATGTAAAGGTGATTGTGTGCTGAACAGGTCCAGCACCAGCTTTCCCTCCTGCCTCTTCTGCTGTGGGAGCAGAGGCCAAACGTTCGTGCTGTACTCACTGGGCTGCCTGCAGCTGAGAGCGACCAGCTGAGAATTTGGATTCAAATGGACTTTTAGGTATGAAACCGAGGAGAGACTGCAATGATGGTGACACCGTTGCAAAGCAGCCTGTGTGCTGAAGAGGCCCAGCACCAGCTTTCCCTGCTGGTTCTTCTGCTGTGGGAGCAGATGCCACTGTTCATTCTGTGCTGACTGTGTTGCTGCGCAGCAGAGAGCAGGCTCTGAACTGATTCCATTCAAATGCTTTTCCTGTATGAAAGTTAGCAGTGAAAGCAACGATGGATGCACCAATGTAAAGGTGATTGTGTGCTGAACAGGTCCAGCACCAGCTTTCCCTCCTGGCTCTTCTGCTGTGGGAGCAGAGGCCAAACGTTCGTGCTGTAGTCACTGTGCTGCCTGCAGCTGAGAGCGACCAGCTGAGAATTTAGATTCAAATGGACTTTTAGGTATGAAACCGAGGAGAGACTGCAATGATGGTGACACCGTTGCAAAGCAGCCTGTGTGCTGAAGAGGCCCAGCATTAGCTTTCCCTGCTGGTTCTTCTGCTGTGGGAGCAGATGCCACTGTTCTTTCTGTGCTGACTGTGTTGCTGCCACCAGAGAGCAGGCTCTGGACTGATTCCATTCAAATGCTTTTCACCGATGTAAAGGTGAGTGTGCTGAACAGGTCCAACACCAGCTTTCCCTCCTGGCTCTTCTGCTGTGGGAGCAGATGTAAAAGTGACTGTGTGCAGCTGAACAGGTCCAACACCAGCTTTCCCTCCTGGCTCTTCTGCTGTGGGAGCAGAGGCCAAACGTTCGTGCTGTACTCACTGGGCTGCTGGGCAGCTGAAAGCGACCAGCTGAGAATTTGGATTCAAATGGACTTTTAGGTATGAAACCGAGGAGAGACTGCAATGATGGTGACACCGTTGCAAAGCAGCCTGTGTGCTGAAGAGGCCCAGCACTAGCTTTCCCTGCTGGTTCTTCTGCTGTGGGAGCAGATGCCACTGTTCATTCTGTGCTGACTGTGTTGCTGCCAGCAGAGAGCAGGCTCTGAACTGATTCCATTCAAATGCTTTTCCTGTATGAAAGGGAGCAGTGAAAGCAACGATGGATGCACCGATGTAAAGGTGATTGTGTGCTGAACAGGTCCAGCACCAGCTTTCAATCCTGACACTTCTGCTGTGGGAGCAGAGGCCAAACGTTCTTGCTGTACTCACTGGGCTGCCTGCAGCTGAGAGACCAGCTGAGAATTTGGATTCAAATGGACTTTTAGGTATGAAACCGAGGAGAGACTGCAATGATGGTGACACCGTTGCAAAGCAGCCTGTGTGCTGAAGAGGCCCAGCACCAGCTTTCCCTGCTGGTTCTTCTGCTGTGGGAGCAGATGCCACTGTTCATTCTCTGTGCTGTGTTGCTGCGCAGCAGAGAGCAGGCTCTGAACTGATTCCATTCAAATGCTTTTCCTGTATGAAAGGGAGCAGTGAAAGCAACGATGGATGCACCAATGTAAAGGTGATTGTGTGCTGAACAGGTCCAGCACCAGCTTTCAATCCTGGCTCTTCTGCTGTGGGAGCAGAGGCCAAACGTTCGTGCTGTACTCACTGTGCTGCCTGCAGCTGAGAGCGACCAGCTGAGAATTTGGATTCAAATGGACTTTTAGGTATGAAACCGAGGAGAGACTGCAATGATGGTGACACCGTTGCAAAGCAGCCTGTGTGCTGAAGAGGCCCAGCACTAGCTTTCCCTGCTGGTTCTTCTGCTGTGGGAGCAGATGCCACTGTTCCTTCTGTGCTGACTGTGTTGCTGCGCAGCAGAGAGCAGGCTCTGAACTGATTCCATTCAAATGCTTTTCCTGTATGAAAGTTAGCAGTGAAAGCAACGATGGATGCACCAATGTAAAGGTGATTGTGTGCTGAACAGGTCCAGCACCAGCTTTCCCTCCTGGCTCTTCTGCTGTGGGAGCAGAGGCCAAACGTTCGTGCTGTACTCACTGTGCTGCCTGCAGCTGAGAGAGACCAGCTGAGAATTTGGATTCAAATGGACTTTTAGGTATGAAACCGAGGAGAGACTGCAATGATGGTGACACCGTTGCAAAGCAGCCTGTGTGCTGAAGAGGCCCAGCACCAGCTTTCCCTGCTGGTTCTTCTGCTGTGGGAGCAGATGCCACTGTTCATTCTGCGCTGACTGTGTTGCTGCGCAGCAGAGAGCAGGCTCTGAACTGATTCCATTCAAATGCTTTTCCTGTATGAAAGGGAGCAGTGAAAGCAACGATGGATGCACCAATGTAAAGGTGACTGTGTGCTGAACAGGTCCAGCACGAGCTTTCCCTCCTGGCTCTTCTGCTGTGGGAGCAGAAGCCAAACGTTCGTGCTGTACTCACTGTGCTGCCTGCAGCTGAGAGCGACCAGCTGAGAATTTGGATTCAAATGGACTTTTAGGTATGAAACCGAGGAGAGACTGCAATGATGGTGACACCGTTGCAAAGCAGCCTGTGTGCTGAAGAGGCCCAGCACTAGCTTTCCCTGCTGGTTCTTCTGCTGTGGGAGCAGATGCCACTGTTCATTCTGCGCTGACTGTGTTGCTGCGCAGCAGAGAGCAGGCTCTGAACTGATTCCATTCAAATGCTTTTCCTGTATGAAAGGGAGCAGTGAAAGCAACGATGGATGCACCGATGTAAAGGTGATTGTGTGCTGAACAGGTCCAGCACCAGCTTTCAATCCTGACACTTCTGCTGTGGGAGCAGAGGCCAAACGTTCGTGCTGTACTCACTGGGCTGCCTGCAGCTGAGAGCCACCAGCTGAGAATTTGGATTCAAATGGACTTTTAGGTATGAAACCGAGGAGAGACTGCAATGATGGTGACACCGTTGCAAAGCAGCCTGTGTGCTGAAGAGGCCCAGCCCAGCCAGCTTTCCCTGCTGGTTCTTCTGCTGCGGGAGGAGATGCCACTGTTCATTCTGCGCTGACTGTGTTGCTGCGCAGCAGAGAGCAGGCTCTGAACTGATTCCATTCAAATGCTTTTCCTGTATGAAAGGGAGCAGTGAAAGCAACGATGGATGCACCAATGTAAAGGTGATTGTGTGCTGAACAGGTCCAGCACCAGCTTTCCCTCCTGGCTCTTCTGCTGTGGGAGCAGAGGCCAAACGTTCGTGCTGTACTCACTGTGCTGCCTGCAGCTGAGAGCGACCAGCTGAGAATTTGGATTCAAATGGACTTTTAGGTATGAAACCGAGGAGAGACTGCAATGATGGTGACACCGTTGCAAAGCAGCCTGTGTGCTGAAGAGGCCCAGCACCAGCTTTCCCTGCTGGTTCTTCTGCTGTGGGAGCAGATGCCACTGTTCATTCTGTGCTGACTGTGTTGCTGCGCAGCAGAGAGCAGGCTCTGGACTGATTCCATTCAAATGCTTTTCCTGTATGAAAGGGAGCAGTGAAAGCAACGATGGATGCACCGATGTAAAAGTGACTGTGTGCTGAACAGGTCCAACACCAGCTTTCCCTCCTGGCTCTTCTGCTGTGGGAGCAGAGGCCAAACGTTCGTGCTGTACTCACTGGGCTGCTGTGCAGCTGAAAGCGACCACCTGAGAATTTGGATTCAAATGGACTTTTAGGTATGAAACCGAGGAGAGACTGCAATGATGGTGACACCGTTGCAAAGCAGCCTGTGTGCTGAAGAGGCCCAGCACTAGCTTTCCCTGCTGGTTCTTCTGCTGTGGGAGCAGATGCCACTGTTCATTCTGTGCTGACTGTGTTGCTGCGCAGCAGAGAGCAGGCTCTGAACTGATTCCATTCAAATGCTTTTCCTGTATGAAAGGGAGCAGTGAAAGCAACGATGGATGCACCGATGTAAAAGTGACTGTGTGCTGAACAGGTCCAACACCAGCTTTCCCTCCTGGCTCTTCTGCTGTGGGAGCAGAGGCCAAACGTTCGTGCTGTACTCACTGGGCTGCTGGGCAGCTGAAAGCGACCACCTGAGAATTTGGATTCAAATGGACTTTTAGGTATGAAACCGAGGAGAGACTGCAATGATGGTGACACCGTTGCAAAGCAGCCTGTGTGCTGAAGAGGCCCAGCACCAGCTTTCCCTGCTGGTTCTTCTGCTGTGGGAGCAGATGCCACTGTTCATTCTGTGCTATGTTGCTGCGCAGCAGAGAGCAGGCTCTGAACTGATTCCATTCAAATGCTTTTCCTGTAGGAAAATTAGCAGTGAAAGCAACGATGGATGCACCGATGTAAAGGTGATTGTGTGCTGAATAGGTCCAGCACCAGCTTTCAATCCTGACACTTCTGCTGTGGGAGCAGAGGCCAAACGTTCGTGCTGTACTCACTGGGCTGCCTGCAGCTGAGAGCCACCAGCTGAGAATTTGGATTCAAATGGACTTTTAGGTATGAAACCGAGGAGAGACTGCAATGATGGTGACACCGTTGCAAAGCAGCCTGTGTGCTGAAGAGGCCCAGCACTAGCTTTCCCTGCTGGTTCTTCTGCTGTGGGAGCAGATGCCACTGTTCATTCTGTGCTGACTGTGTTGCTGCGCAGCAGAGAGCAGGCTCTGAACTGATTCCATTCAAATGCTTTTCCTGTATGAAAGGGAGCAGTGAAAGCAACGATGGATGCACCGATGTAAAGGTGATTGTGTGCTGAACAGGTCCAGCACCAGCTTTCAATCCTGACACTTCTGCTGTGGGAGCAGAGGCCAAACGTTCGTGCTGTACTCACTGTGCTGCCTGCAGCTGAGAGAGACCAGCTGAGAATTTGGATTCAAATGGACTTTTAGGTATGAAACCGAGGAGAGACTGCAATGATGGTGACACCGTTGCAAAGCAGCCTGTGTGCTGAAGAGGCCCAGCACTAGCTTTCCCTGCTGGTTCTTCTGCTGTGGGAGCAGATGCCACTGTTCATTCTGTGCTGACTGTGTTGCTGCGCAGCAGAGAGCAGGCTCTGAACTGATTCCATTCAAATGCTTTTCCTGTATGAAAGGGAGCAGTGAAAGCAACGATGGATGCACCAATGTAAAGGTGATTGTGTGCTGAACAGGTCCAGCACAAGCTTTCAATTCTGGCTCTTCTGCTGTGGGAGCAGAAGCCAAACGTTCTTGCTGTACTCACTCTTCTGCTGGGCAGCTGAAAGGGACCAGCCGAGAATTTGGATTCAAATGGACTTTTAGGTATGAAACCGAGGAGAGACTGCAATGATGGTGACACCGTTGCAAAGCAGCCTGTGTGCTGAAGAGGCCCAGCACCAGCTTTCCCTGCTGGTTCTTCTGCTGTGGGAGCAGATGCCACTGTTCTTTCTGTGCTGACTGTGTTGCTGCCACCAGAGAGCAGGCTCTGGACTGATTCCATTCAAATGCTTTTCCTGTATGAAAGGGAGCAGTGAAAGCAACGATGGATGCACCGATGTAAAAGTGACTGTGTGCTGAACAGGTCCAACACCAGCTTTCCCTCCTGGCTCTTCTGCTGTGGGAGCAGAGGCTAAACGTTCGTGCTGTACTCACTGGGCTGCTGGGCAGCTGAAAGGGACCAGCCGAGAATTTGGATTCAAATGGACTTTTAGGTATGAAACCGAGGAGAGACTGCAATGATGGTGACACCGTTGCAAAGCAGCCTGTGTGCTGAAGAGGCCCAGCACTAGCTTTCCCTGCTGGTTCTTCTGCTGTGGGAGCAGATGCCACTGTTCATTCTGCGCTGACTGTGTTGCTGCGCAGCAGAGAGCAGGCTCTGAACTGATTCCATTCAAATGCTTTTCCTGTATGAAAGGGAGCAGTGAAAGCAACGATGGATGCACCGATGTAAAGGTGATTGTGTGCTGAACAGGTCCAGCAACAGGTTTCAATC
>NW_026915983.1:0-36313 GCF_034315485.1 Pezoporus occidentalis | reverse complement strand
GAAATCTACAACCACTTTGGAAACTGGAACCACTTTCGTGCCTGGAACCACTTTGGAAACCTCAACAACTTTGGAGTCTGCAACCACTTTGGAAACTGGAGCCACTTTGGAGACTGGAACCACTTTGGAATCTGTGACCACTTTGGAAACTGGCACTACTTTTGGACCTGCAACCACTTTAGAAATTGGAACCACTTTGGAGACTGGAACAACATTGGAAACTTCATCAACTTTGGAATCTGCAATCACTTTGGAAACTGGAACCACTTTGGAGACTGCAGCCTCTTTTGAGAGTGGAACCACTTTGGAAACTGGAACCACTTTGGAGACTGCAGCCTGCAACCACTTTTGAGACTGGAAGCACTTTTGAACCTGCAACCACTTTGGAGATTGGAACCACTTTAGAAACAGGAACCACTTTAGAAACTTCAGCAAATTTTGGACCTGCAACCACTTTAGAAATTGGAACCTCTTTGGAGACTGGAACCACTTTGGAAATTTCAACAACTTTGGAATCTACAACCACTTTGGTGACTGGAACCACTTTGGAATCTGTGACCACTATGGAAACTATCACTACTTTTGAACCTGCAACCACTTTGGAAACTGGAACCAATTTGGAGACTGGAACCACTTCGGAAACTTCAACACCTTTGGAATCTGCAACCACTTTGGAAACTGGAGCCACTTTAGAGACTAGAACCACTTTGGAGACTGGAACCACTTTGGAACCTACAACCACTTTGGAAACTGGAACCACTTTGGAATCTGTGACCACTAAGGAAACTGGAAGTACTTTTGAACCTGCAACCACTTTGGAAACTGGAACCACACTGGAAACTGGACCAGCTTTGAAATCTACAACCACTTTGGAGACTGGAACCACTTTGGAAACTGGAACCGCTTTGGAGACTGGAGGCACTTTGGAGACTGCAGCCACTTTTGAGAGTGACACCACTTTTGAACCTGCAACCACTTTGGAAACTGGAGCCACTTTGGAAACTGGATCCACTTTGGAAACTGGAACCACTTTTGAACCTGGAACCACGTTGGAGACTGGAAACACTTTGGAAACTGGAACCACACTGGAAACTGCTGCCACTTTGGAAACTGCAACCACTTTTGAACCTGGAACCACGTTGGAGACTGGAAACACTTTGGAATCTACAACCAGTTTGGAATCTGTGACCACATATGAACCTGAAACTACTTTTGGACCTGCAACCACTTTAGAAATTGGAACCACTTTGGAGACTGGAACAACATTGGAAACTTGTGGACCTTTGGACTGCAGCCTCTTTTGAGAGTGAACCTGGAAACTTCACTTTTGAACCTGCAACCACTTTAGAAATTGGAACCACTTTGGAGACTGGAACCCCTTTGGAAATTTCAACAACTTTGGAATCTACAACCACTTTTGAGACTGGAATCACTATTGAACCTGCAAGCACTTTGGAACCTGGAACCACCCTGGAAACTGGAACAGCTTTGGAAACTGGAACAACTTTGAAGTCTACAACCACTTTGGAGCCTGGAACCACTTTGGAATCTGTGACCACTGTGGAAACTGGCACTACTTTTGAACCTGCAACCACCTTAGAAATTGGAACCACTTTGGAAACTTCAACAAATTTTGGAGCTGCAACCACTTTAGAAATTGGAACCACTTTGGAGACTGGAACCCCTTTGGAAATTTCAACAACTTTGGAATCTACAACCACTTTTGAGACTGGAATCACTATTGAACCTGCAAGCACTTTGGAACCTGGAACCACCCTGGAAACTGACTGGAACCACTTTTTGGAACACTGGAATCAACCACTTTGGAAACTGGAGCCACTTTAGAGACTGCAGCCTCTTTCGAGTCTGGAACCACTTCTGAACCTGTAACCACTGTGGAGACTGGAACAGCTTTGGAGACTGGAACAACTTTGAAATCTACAACCACTTGGGAGACTGGAACCACTTGGGAGACTGGAATGACTTTGGAAACTTCAACAACTTTGGAGTCTGCAATCACCTTGGAAGCTGGAACCACTTTGGAGCCTGGAACCACTTTGGAATCTGTGACCACTGTGGAAACTGGCACTACTTTTGAACCTGCAACCACTTTAGAAATTGGAACCACTTTGGAAACTTCAACAACTTTGGAATCTGCAACCACTTTGGAAACTGGAACCACATTGGAAACTGGAACTACTTTGGAAACTGGAACCAATTTGGAAACTGGAACAACTTTGGAATCTGGAACCACTTTGGAAACTGGAGCTACTTTGGTTAGTGCAACCACTTTTGAGACTGGAAGCACTTTTGAACCTGCAACCACTTTGGAGATTGGAACCACCCTGGAAACTGGAACCACTTTAGAAACTTCAACAAATTTTGGACCTGCAACCACTTTAGAAATTGGAACCTCTTTGGAGACTGGAACCACTTTGGAAATTTCAACAACTTTGGAATCTACAACCACTTTGGTGACTGGAACCACTTTGGAATCTGTGACCACTATGGAAACTATCACTACTTTTGAACCTGCAACCACTTTAGAAATCGGAACCACTTTGGAGACCGGAACCACTTTGGATACTTCAACGGCTTTGGAATCTGCAACCACTTTGGAAACTGGAACTTCTTTTGAACCTGGATCCACTTTGGAAACTGGAACCACTTTGGAAACTGGAACCACTTTGGAGACTGCAACCACTTTTCAGACTAGAAGCACTTTTGAACCTGCAACCACTTTGGAAACTGGAACCACACTGGAAACTGGACCAGCTTTGAAATCTACAACCACTTTGGAGACTGGAACCACTCTCCACCACCACCCCGGCTTCTGGTGTCTCTTCCACTGCTCCATCCAGCTCCACCATTCCCATTCCCAGCACTCCCCGGTCCACCCTCCATACAACCCCTCCCAGCAGCACAAATACAGGTGAGGCCTCCTCCTTCCCTCTGCCCTTCCCTATGGGCTCCGGGTGTCTCCAGCCATGTCCCACCCTCATATCCCTGCAGATCCATGCCTTAATGGTGGCTTTTGGAACGGGTCTGAGTGCGAATGTTCTGATGGATTCTATGGGGAATCCTGCCAATTCCCGATATGCCAGAATGGGGGCACCTGGAGCAATGGATTCTGCTTCTGCCCTGAGAACTTCCAGGGAAGCGAGTGCCAGGAGGCCAAGGACAGCATCGAGGTCAAGGATGGTAGGAACCCAATCCCGGGAGCTGAGCAGGAATGGGGTCACCTGGAGGTGGGATGGAGATGGCAATGGGGGCCCAATGGTGGGACTGAGCTGGGAATGGGAACAACATGGAGGGACTGAGCTGGGAATGGGGCCACCAAAGAGGGAGCACAGTGGGAATGGGGCCATCACAGACAGACTGACCTGGAAATGGGCCACCATGTGGAACTGAGCTGGGAATGGGAACACCATGCAGGGACTGAGCTGGGAATGGAGGCACCAAAGAGGGAGGGCTTGGGAATGGGAATACCATGGAGGGACTGAGCTGGGAATGGGGACACTGTGGAGGGACTGAGCTGAGAATGAGGCTACTAAAGAGTGACTGAGCTTGGAGTGGGCATACCACGGAGAGAGAAACCTGGGAATGGGCCTCTAAAGGTGAGCTGAGCTGGGAATGGGAACACCATGGAGGGATCAAATTGGGAATGGGGCCACCATGAGTAACTGAGCTGGGAATGGGCCACAATGGAGGGACTGAGCTGGGAATGAGCCATCATAGAGGGACCAACCTGGGAATAGGGCCACCATAGAGGGACCTGCTTGGGAGTGGGCCACCAAGAGTAACTGAGCTGGGAATGGGAACACCATGGAGCAACTGAGCTGGGAATGGGGCATCATAGAGGGACCAGCCTGGGAATGGAGCCACCAAATAGAGACCAGCTTGGGAACAGGGCCACCATGAGTAACTGAGCTGGGAGTGGGAACACCATGGAGGGACTAAATTGGGAATGGGGCCACCATGGAGGGACTGAGCTGGGAACTGGGCACCATGGAGGGACCAACATGGGAAGGGGGACACCGAAGAGGAAGCAGCTTGGGAATGGGCCACCATGAGTAACTGCCCTGGGAATGGGAACACCATGGAGGGACTGAGCTGGGAATGGGAACACCATGTAGAGACTGAATTGGGAATGGGGCCATGAAGAGGGATTGAGCTGGGAATGGGAACACCATGGAGGGACCAGCCTGGGAACAGGGCCTCTAAAGGTGGACTGAGCTGGGAATGAGGTCACCAAAGAAGGACCAGCTTTAGAAGGGGCCACCATGAGTAACTGAGCTGGGAAAGGGGTCACTATGGAGGGTCTGAGCTCGGAATAGGGGCACCAAAGAGGGAGCGGCTTGGGAAAGGGGCACCATGAGTAAGTGAGCTGGGAATGGGCCATCAAAGAGGGACAAACCTAGTAATGGGGCCACCATAGGAGGACCAAACTGGGAATGGGCCAGCATGGAGTGACTGAGCTGGGAATGGGGACAGCATGGAGGGACTGAGCTGGGAACTGGGCACCATGGAGGGACCAATGCAAGAATGGGGACACCGAAGAGGGACCAGCTTGGGAAAGGGCCACCATGTGTGGTGAATGGGAATGGGGCCACCAAAGAGGGACCAACCTGGTAATGGGGCCACCACAGACAGACAGACCTGGGAATGGGCCATCATGAGTAACTGAGATGGGAATGGGACACCACAGAGGGACTGAGCTGGGAATGGGAATGCCAAAGAGGGACCAAATTGGGAACAGGGCCACCATAGAGGGACCAGCTTGGGAATGGGGATACCAAAGAAGGACTGGCTTGGGAATGGGGGTACCATGAGTAACTGAGCTGGGAATGGGAACGCCATGGAGGGACCAACATGGGAATAGGGGCACCAAAGATGGACCAAACTGAGAATGGGGCCACCATAGAGCGACTAGCCTGGGAATGGGATGTCATACTTAACTGAGCTGGGAATGGGGCCACCAAAGGGGGACCGAACTGGGAATGGGGCACCATGGAGGGACCAACATGGGAATGGGGACACCAAAGAGGGAGTGGCTTGGGAATGGGGCATCATGAGTAACTGAGCTGGGAATGGGAACACCATGGAGGAACCAACCTGGGAATAGGGCCTCTAAAGGTGGACTGAGCTGGGAATGGGGCACCATGGAGGGACTGAGCTGGGAATGGGGACACCAAAGAGGGACCAGCTTGAGAAGGGGCCAGCATGAGTTACTGAGCAGGGAATGGGGCACCATGGAGGGACTGAGCTGGGAGCAGGAACACCATGGAGAGACCAACACAGGAATGGGGGCACTAAAGAGGAACCAAACTGAGAATGGGAACACCATGGAATGACTGAGCTGGGAATGGGAACACCATGGAGGGACCAAATTGAGAATGGGGCCACCATAAGGCCCCAAACAGGTCCCCTGCTGAAGGGCACCCTGGAGGGGCAGGGGCACCTGGCTTGGTTGCCCATGGCTCTCCCTCTGCTTGGGAAGTGCTGCTGGATGCCGCGGTGGGAATGAAGACCAAGATTGATAACCGGGAATTCACGACTGAGCTCCAGGACAAATCCTCGCCAGCTTTCCAGGACTTTGAGAAGGAGTTCAAGGAGCAGGTCAGGACCTGGCAGCACCAGGGACACCCCTTTGAGGTGCATGGGGTCAGATCTCCCCATGGGTTCTCTTTGTCTTCCAGATGAGAGACCTCTACAAGAATATTGAGGGCTATCAAGATGTGGTGATCCTTGAACTGACGTGAGTGCTCCTGACCCACTTGGCCTGTTTCAGCAGTGGGATTTGGAACGAGACGACCCACAGGGGTCAATTAGAAGTGATGCTCCCCAAGGATGGGGCATCTGCATCCTTCCAAGCCATGTTCTATTCAGGATGGTCCACAGTGTTCCCCAAAGATGGGGCATCCACATCCCTCCAAGCCATGTTCTAGCCAGGATGCTCATGATGCTCTCCAGGGATGGGGCATCTGCATCCCTCCAACCCACACTGGTCCCAGTTGGGTCTCCCTGCCATAGCCACCACGTTGGTCCCAGTTGGGTCTCCCTGCCATAGCCACCCGTGTCCCTTCTCTTTGCAGCCAGGGCAGCATCGTGGTGAACTACACAGTGCTCCTGAAGGTCCCTGCAAGCACCAAGGCCAATGAGACACTGAAGACCATCTCCAATGACCTCATCATCGCCATCACCAACTCCACCACCTGCAATGAGAACTGTGAACGACCCAACTGTGAGTGGTGGCCATGGATGGATGATGGATGGATGATGGATGGATGGCTGATGTCTGGTAATGGCTGGCTGGCTGGCTGGCTGATGGCTGGCTGATGACTGGATGGATGGGTGGATGGATGGCTGGATGGATGATAGCTGGCTGGCTGGTTGGCTGGCTGGCTGATGGATGGAGGATGGATGGATGGGTGGATGGATGGATGGATGGATGGATGGATGGATGGATGGATAAAGGATGGATGGATGGATGGATGCATGATGGCTGGCTGGCTGGTTGGCTGGCTGGCTGATGGATGGCTGACGGATGGATGGATGGATGGATGGATGGATGGATGGATGATGGCTGGATGATGGCTGGCTGGCTGGTTGGCTGGATGTTGGCTGGCTGGCTGGTTGGCTGGCTGGCTGGCTGATGGATGGATGATGGGTGGATGGATGAATGATGGATGGATGGGTGGATGGATGGATGATGGATGGATGAATGATGGATGGATGGATGGATGGATGGATGGATGGATGGATGGACAGACGGACAGAAGGAAGGATGGATGGATGGATGGGTGGATGGATGGATGGATGGATGATGGTCCCATGCATTGCTTGGCACCAGGACAAGGTCCTTGTTTAGGGGGAGGATGGAGCTTGAGCCCAAGGGTGCCCATCAGCAGCTTCTCTCTCCACACCAGGCTCTTTCTGCTTCAATGCTGTGTTCACCAACATCACCAGCTACAAGGTGGAAGAAGTTGAGAAGAGTAAGTGAACCCATGGAGATGTTCCTATCAACCCTGGGACGCCCCTAAGCCACATCCTTGACCTGTGACCTCCCACCCTTAGGTGTCTGTGAAAGCCTCAATCTGAACAACTTCAGTTCCTTTTATTCCCCACTCCTCACGGCCACCGGCGTCATCTGCATCACCAGATGTGACCAGCGAACAACTGACCCCCTCCCCTGCATCTTTGGCACTTGCAAGGTGCTCAAAGAAGGACCAGAGTGCATGTAAGGACCCCACTGGGTGTCCTCCACGCAGTGGGTGACCCCTCCTTGGCTTGGTGCTGGTGTCACCACTTGGATGTAGATGTGGACGTGCATGTGGACGTGGATGTGTCCTCATCAGGTGCTCGGACAAGGCGGCGTTTTGGTACCAGGACAAGGCCTGCAGCTCACGGATCAGCAAGGTTGGGGTGGCCATAGGGGTCCCAGTGACCGGGCTGGTGTTGGCCATCGGCATCTTCACCATCTTCCTGGTGCGGGCAAGGAGGCAGAAGGAGATGTACAGGCAAGTGGGGTGGGGATAAGGGGTTGTCCCATAGGAGCGGATCCGGTTCTCATCCACCTCCATGGCACCATGCAGGGATAAGTTGACGTCCATCTCGGAGCTCTACTGCAGCATCGAAGAGAGCTGGAGCAGCCCCCAGGGCTTTGCCACCAACAATCAAGGATTCATGCTGGAAGGTAATGGAGCTAGTGGGATGGATGATGGGTGATGGATGAATGATTGATAGATGATGAATGGATGATGGATGGAAGGATGGATGGATGGATGGATGGATGGATGGATGGATGGTGGATGGATGATGGATGAATGATGGATGGATGTATGGGATGGATGAAAGGATGGATGGTGGATGGATGATGGATGAATGATGGATGATGGATGATGGTGGATGATGGATGGATGGATGGATGGATGGATGATGAATGATGGATGGATGGAGGATGGATGGATGATGGTGGATGATGGATGGATGGATGAATGGATGGATGGATGGATGGATGGATGGATGGATGGATGGATGGATGGATGAAGGATGGATGGATGGATGGATGGATGGATGGATGATGAATGATGGATGGATGGATGGATGATGAATGATGGTGGATGATGGATGGATGGATGATGGATGATGGATGGATGGATGGATGGATGGATGATGGATGGATGAGGGATGATAGATGGATGATGGATGGTGGATGGATGGATGATGGATGATGAATGGGTGGTGGTGGCCAGGTGGAGCTGCAGCCCCCCAGTTTGCTGCTGTAGTCTATGCTCTCTTTCCTTCCCCAACAGATCTGGAGACCCCCAGCACCACCCAGATTTACCTGGAGAAGGTGGACACCTCACAGAAGGTGGGTGCCATGTCCCTAGGACCCCCCCACCATAGTGGGTCAACCTCCCCAGCTCCACCCCCATCTCCCCTTCCTTCTTCCCCAGATCCACATAGAGAAGCCATCCCAGATCATCATCCCTTGAGCAGAAGAACCCAAGAGCCATGGGTGAGGAAGCACCAGGACATCTCCCACCTTCCTCCCTGCATGGTTCTATCAACTCCATGTTTGTAGTTGAATAAAGCACTTATTTTATTGTCCCCTCTTTGGGTGACACATGTGGGGCCTTTGGGGAGGGTGGTTGACATGGAGGGGTCCCAAGGTGGCCACCACCACATGGTCACCCCATGGATGGTGGGGACACCACTGCATGAGCACCATGGGCCTGTTGAGCTCTATGGGCAGTGGTGGCAGCACCAGCCCCGCCAACCGATCCAGCCCTGCTGGCCCCATAAGTCCTAATGGTCCTCTGAGCCCCTCCATTGGCAAGAGTAGATCTAGAACTGCTGCATCAGGAACCACTTCAGTGACCACCACCTCCTCCTGCACCACTGCCATCTCCACCACAACCTTCCCCACACCACTCCAACTATCCCCACAACTCCAACCATCCCCACCACTCCAACCATCCCTATTCCCTCCACTACAACCATCCCCATCACCACCACCATCCCCATGACTCCAACCACCCCCATCCCCACCATCCCATCCACTACAACCATCCCCACCACCATCCCCACCACCACCGCCACCACCATCCCCACCACATCAACCATCCCCACCACTCCAACTATCCCCACCACTCCAATCATCCCCACTACCACCACCATCCCCACCACCACCACCATCGACACCACCACAACCATCCCCACCACTACCATCCAGCCACCACCATTCCCACCACCATCCCCCCCCACAATCATCCCCACCACTCCAACCATCCCCACCATCACAACCATCCCCACCACCCCCATCCCCCCCATCCCCTCCACTCCAACCATCCCCACCACCACCATCCTGACCACCATCCCCATCCCCACCACGCCCCCCCACCATCCCCACCACAACCACCATTGCCCCACCACCATCCTCCCCACCACCATTCCCACCACCATCCCCCCCACTACAATCATCCCCACCACTACAACCATCCCCACCACCACCATCCCCACCACCACCATCCCCACCACTCCAACCATCCCCACCACAACCATCCCCACCACCACAACCATCCCTGCCATCACCATCCCCACCACTACAAATATCCCCACCACTACAATCATCCCCACCATCACTCTCAGCACTACAACCACCCCCACCACCACAACCATCCCCACCACCCCCATCTCCTCCATCCCCTCAACTACAACCATCCCCACCTCCTCCATCCCCTCCACTACAACCATCCCCACCACCACAACCATCCTCATCACCACCATCTCCTCCACTACAGCCATCCCCTCCACCACCACCATCCACCCCACTACCATCATCCCCTCCACTCCAACCATCCCACCACCACCATCCCCACCACTACAACCATCCCCCCCACCCCCATCCCCACCACCATCCTCCCCACTACAATCATCCCCTCCACTCCAACCATCCCCACCACCACCATCCCCACCACTACAACCATCCCCACCACCACTCTCAGCACTGCAACCATCCCCACCACTACAACCATCCCCACCACCACAACCATCCCCACCACCACAACCATCCCCACCACCGCCACCATCACCTCACCACCACAACCATCCCCCCCACCCCCATCCCCTCCCATCCCCCCCACTACAATCATCCCCTCCACTCCAACCATCCCCACCACCACCATCCCCACCACCACCATCCCCACCACTACAACCATCCCCACCACCACTCTCAGCACTGCAACCATCCCCACCACTACAACCATCCCCACCACCACAACCATCCCCACCACCACCACCATCTCCTCACCACCATCCCCTCCACTCCAACCATCCCCACCACCACTACCATCTCCTCACCACCATCCCCTCCACTCCAACCATCCCCACCACCACCACCATTCCCACCACCACAACCATCCCCACCACCACCATCCCCTCCGCCACAACCATTCCCACCACCACCATTCCCACCACTACAACCATCCCTACCACCACCATCTCCTCCACTACAACCATCCCCTCCACCACCACGATCCCCACCACTACAACCATCCCCACCACCCCCATCCCCACCACCCCCATCCCCCCCCATCCCCTCCACTACAACCATCCTCACCACCACCATCCCCACTACTACAACCATCACCATCACCACAACCATCCCCACCATCCCCACCACACCCATGCCCTTCCCTGTCACCAGTACTCTATTTAACTGGTTTATGGTGTTCTTCTCACCTCTCCTGGCACTTGGGAGGTGTCTGAGGAGGGACAAAGTCCATGCCTTGCCCATAATATCCCACTGGGGAGGTGGGGGTCAGAGTCCATCAGGAAGGGGGGTGATGGGGAAGGTGTCACCCCAAAACAGGGCTCTCAAAGGAGTTATGCTGGTGGCTTCTTGCCCTCTACCCAGCTCTACAGCTCTGTATAAACCACTATCCCAAGAGTGATCCCAGTGAAGAAAGAGGGGTTCCAGCCCCAGCTGGACCTCCCCAAGAGGAAGCCAAGGATATGCTCATGGATTGGCCATAATTTCCTTAGTTCCAACTGGCTCCTTGTCAGGACTCTTCATACATTGACTTGTAATCGACCTTAATAATTGAACTGAGTAATTCCATAATTCCCAATAATTCAGGCCATGTTTAGCTCTTGATTCTTGCCAACCCAATTGGGAGCCAAGGAGATGCCCTGGATTTTGCAGGGACTTTCCCACTTGTTGCAGGAGCTCTGGAATGGCCATTTGGGAATGAAACACCCTGATTTCGAACATCAAAATACTTGGGAATGAAAGGAGGGAAGAGGGAATGTTTTGGTTGGTTGAGATGGATATTGAGGGCAATAAAACGTGAATAATGCTAATAATAGTAATGTTACTACATTAGTAATAAAATATATTAATAATATAATAATATATTATTAATAATAATATATGCACAATATTACTAAGAATAATAGTAGTAGCAGCAGTAGCACCAAGGATAACACATCCTAAGTTTAAATATTTAGCCAGTATTATTCATATGAATAATTATCGTTATTAATTCTGATAACATTAGATAATTATCTAATAATACTAATTAAATAGTAATTACATTAGATAATTAATAAAACATATTATTGGCATTATTAGTTTTCATCCCAATGAATGCCAGTTCTTAAGGCTCTTGGCCAATGCTGGGGCAATGGGAAAGGCAGTTGCAGAGAGGCAGAGATATGGAATTATTTCATTATTGTTATGATCATTAGTAGTAGTATTAGTATTATTAGTATTATAGTATTATTACTATCTTATTAGTATTAGTCTTCTTATATTATTATTATTATCATTATTTGACAAGAAATTAATTTTCATGGATTTTGTGGAGACTGCTCAGGCTGTTCTCTTCCAAATAATCATCGTCCCCTGTTCACATGTATATATGAATATATACATGAATATATGAATGTAATTAATATATATATTATATATGATATATATGATATATTATAATAATATAATTAATATATCATAAAGTAGATATTATATTAAATAGTATATAATATGTTATATGTTAATATATATGATATAATATATAGAGAATATATAGTCTATTATATAGAATACAGAATATAATATATAGCATAGAACATATAGACTATATAAATGAATGCAATTCATATATATGAATTGATATGAATCCTATATTTAGGACAAATTAATCTCCTCCTTTACATAGAAAAAGCACAAATTTGGTGGCAAACAAACAAGCCCAAATGTGCACTTTTCCTTCTGGAGCATCAGGAAAATGAAAAGGAATAGGAAATGGAATCAAAACCGGATGCTTTGCATCACCCCAAGCATTCCATTGGGGTTTTTCTAGGGAGCAAAGCACTGAGAATCCCGTTTCCTTCCCAATATGTTCTGGAAACTCCCACTGGTGAGAACCCTCCAGAATGTGGGGGTTTGGTGCCAAGGAGAATTGGGCACACAAAAAGCTTTGCAATGTGATTTCTGATTGGCCTTGATGGTCTTGAAGGTCTTCTCCAACCCAATTGATTCTGGGACCCTAAGAACCATAGAACTGGATGATCTTTGACCATCTTTGAGCACAGAGTAGATTTTCTTTGGAACTAGATAATCTTTGGAACCAGATGGTCTTTGGAAGTAGGTGGTCTTTGGAGCCAGACGGTCTTCCATCTCAAACCAGCCATGATTCAATGAATCATGCATAGGGTGGAGGAGGTTTGGTGCCCATTAACCTTCTGCTGTCAACAAACACAAAGGTTACAGAGGCAAGAAGATGCCCCCATCGAGACTGGATGCTCCGGGGGTGTCCTCATGGCATTGATTGAGTTCTGTGGGTATGTGTAATGCAGTGGGGGATGTTCCATTGTGGTCCTACTGCTGCCTTCAGACAGAGTTCAGGTTCCTATAGGGATATCGCCTTATCATCTGGAGATAAGGATCTGGGCTGGGTCTGTCTCTATTCCCTGTTTATGGCTCACACGGTGACAGGTTTATAGCAACACAATGATGTTTTGGGTGGACTCCGCTCCTGCCTCTCGGCTGGGTGTGAACAATAAAGGCTATAAACAGAGTGTGTATGGATAGGTCTCATATATAACATATACACTATATAAAATGGGCATAATATTAAATTCTTATACTATGTATGAATAAATCTGCAACATAGAAATAAGTGAATACAATTAATATAACATATACACTATATAAAGTAGTCATAATATTACATTTTTATATATATGCTATATATGAATAAATCTGCAACATATAAATAAGTGAATACAATTAATATAACATATACACTATGTAAAGTAGGCATACTATAAAATTCTTATATATATACTATATATGAATATACTACATATAAATAACTCGATATAATTAAAATAAGATGATATAGAATATCAATAACATAACACATCATGTTATAGTAACAACATAATAACATAACATAACATGACTGACATAATACAAGGTGATTTAATATCTCTGTCTATAAATATACTTAAATATATGCATATATACACATATAAACAAGTAAACATTTATTTACATGTCAATAAATATTGCTTTACATATAAATATGTACATAAATGCATTTTCAGGTGGACTCTGCTCCTTTCTGCTCTGAGCAGATATACTATAAAAGGCTTTTCTAATGTATCTGTGTATAGAAGGTATTAATATATATACATGAGTATATAAAGCATATAAAATGAAAAATACTCTATTATAAGGCGGTGTTTAACATAAAAGAATATAGCATTACAGTTTCTGTGCATAGTTTTTAATAGATTGATATAAAAGTATACAGAAAGAAGTACTTTTGGAGTTGACTCTGCTGCTTTCCTATGATGGCCATGAAAGATGCAGACAAAGAAACAGATGTATATATACTATAAAAATACGTGTACTGTAAATAAATATATCTTATAAAAGGTTTATATTTATAATATAAATGTATGTAAGAATATATATTATATTATATTTACATATCTATAGTATATATTTAATATATTTATATATTAATATATAATATGCATACAGTAAGATATATTTTTATATATATACATATGTATATTACATATACAATAGATACATATCTATATTATACAGGTAAGTATTATAGATATATATAATATGCATATAATATACGTACATATACATATATTATATAGATATGTATTATATACATATAGTCGAATAGAATCAGAGAATCATAGAATGGTTTGGGTTGGAAAGGACCTTAAGATCATCCAGTTCCAACCCCCCTGCCATGGGCAGGGACACCTCACACTAAACCATGGCACCCAAGGCCTCGTCCAACCTGGCCTTGAACACTGCCAGGGATGGAGCATTCACAACTTCCCTGAACAACCCATCCCAGTGCCTCACCACCATTACAGTAAAGAACTTCTTCCCTATATCTAATCTAAACTTCCCCTGTTTAAGTTTTAACCCATTACCCCTTGTCCTGTCACTACAGTCCCTAATGAAGAGTCCCTCCCCAGCATCCCTATAGGCCCCCTTTAGATACTGGAAGCTGCTATGAGGTCTCCACGCAGCCTTCTCTTTTCCAGGCTGAACAGCCCCAACTTCCTCAGCCCGTCTTCATATGGGAGGTGTTCCAGCCCCTGAGCATCCTCGTGGCCTCCTCTGGACTTGTTCCAACAGTTCCATGTCCTTTTTATGTTGAGGACACCAGAACTGCACACAGTGCTCCAAGTGAGGTCTCATAAGAGCAGAGTAGAGGGGCAGGATCACCTCCTTCGACCTGCTGGTCACGCTCCCTTGGATGCAGCCCAGGATACGGGGCTCATGATGCCTTCACTGCTGCCATTGTCAGGTTTTTCTGATGTCCTGAAAGGAAGCACTGTGAAAGGCTAACCCAGGACTATGGTTTTCCTGAGTCCCTAAGGCCTTAGCCTCGGAAGTTTTCCTTGGAAAGTGATCTCAGTCTTTGTGCTTTGAGTCCTGTGCTTGGAACAAGCATTCACAGCAATCTCACTGGGGAGCAGTCATGAGCACTGTCAAGAAGCTGTTGAAGAGTGATGCAAACTCCTCAGGCTGTCCCTTCTTTACATCACAGGAGGTTTGTCAGCGTTAGGAGCAGATGCTACTATTGTCATTCTGTTTCCTGGCCAGCTGCTTTAAGCTTTCAGCCGTCAAAGCTTTTGGTTGATTTTGGTGCCACCTTCTGACCAGCCAGAAACAGGCAGCTTTCACAGTGTAGTGTTTGCCGATAGTGATTTGGCACGCAGTCAGTGCACACAGAGTGTGGTCCGTGCAAGCAGAGGGGCCACAGAGGTTTTGCAGGGGTGTTTTACAGACCTCACTTCTCGGAGGCAGGACTACAGATGCCTGTAACAGTGCCTGGGCTATTTCAGCTTAAAACCATGCTGTGAAAACACCTTCTCAAAAGTTAGCGTTCTTTAGCTATCGTAGTTCTTTAGACCAAATGCTTCTAGTTTTGGAGATGTCTTGGCATGAAACATACAGGGTCTGATTGGGATTTACTAAGCCCAATTTAACTGATATTTAATTATTATTGATACTTATATTATTATTATTATTTAATAAAATTTAAGTATCAATATATGCTGTCAGGATGTACAAGCAGCCGTAATCATAATACTACCTTATGTACACTTCCATAGGCACAAGATCATTCTGTTTCACTTCAACGTTCTGGAATGTGCCAGCCCTGTAGTGTTAATAAAGCTGCAGTGCCCTACAACACAGGTGAGTGGAATACCGAGAGAATGTATTCTCCCTGCCTCTTAGTCATGATGCTTAAGAACTAGACATACATTTGTTTGATTTCAAAATTCATATCCTTCCTGTCTGTATCAGGAGGTGATGGAATACTTTTTGTTTCTTCAAGCAATGTGTAATATGCATGATTTTACTGAGCTACAGCAAAGTTTGAATTATTCTGATTTCACCATGTAAGGAGTTGTCCTATACATATGCTTTGACAGTGATTTGGTCATGGATGAAGGTCGTGGATGTGACTACCAGAGCATCCTCAGGACTGCCAGAGCATCCTGGGGATACCCCTAGAGAATCCCAGAGAATTCCTGAAGCACCTCCAGAGCACCCCATGGACCCAGTCAGAGCTCATGCATCACAATGACCTTCCCTTGCCTTGCATTGCACTGACTGGCCTTGCCTGTCCTGGCCTGGCGTGGCCTTGAATTACCTGGCCTTGCCTGCTCTTGCATTGCCTGTCCTGGACTTGCCTTGCCTTGCCTTGCCTGACCTGGCCTGGCCTTGCTTTGCCTCGCCTTGCCTAGCCTAGCCTTGCCTGGCCTGGCCTTGACTTACCTCACCTTGCATTGCCAGTCTTGGCTTGGCCTGGCTTGGCTTGGCCTTGCCTTGCTTGGAAAGGCAAGGCAAGGCCAAGCAAGGCCAGGCCAGGCCAGTCCAGGCCTGCCTAGGCCAGAGAAGGCAAGGCCAGGCAGGGAAAGTCAGTGCAAGGCAAGGCAAGGCAAGGGATGGCCAGGCCAGGCCCAGCAAGCCAAGGCCAGGACAGGCAAGGCAAGTCAAGGCAAAGCAAGTCAAGGCAAGACAAGGCAAGGCAAGGAAAGGAAAGGTACGACACGGCCAGAACGGATAAGATGGGTTATGTGAGGTCAGGTCAGGTAAAGGGAAGGCCAGGCCACACGAGGCCAGGGCAGGCCAGGCCAGGCCAGGCAAGGCAAATTAATTTAGTGCCAGGCCAGGCCAGGCCATACCCGTAAAGGAAAGTCAAGGGCAGGCAAGTGCAGGCAAGGGCAGGACAGGCCATGACAGGAAATGCAAGGCCAGGCCAGGCCAGGCAAAGAAAGGCAAGGCCAGGCCAGGCAATGTTAGGCAAGGCAAGGCAAGGCCAAGCATGGGCAGGCAAGGCCACGCAAGACCAGGACTGCCAATGCAAGGCCAGAGAAGGCAAGGCCAGGCCAGCACAGGCCAGGCAAAGAAAGGCCAGGTAGGCCAGGCAAGGCAAGGCCAGGCCAGGCCAGTCCAGGCCAGGCCAGACCAGGTCAGGTAATGCAAGGCCAGGTAAGGCCAGGTCGGGCAAGGCCAATCAAGGCCAGGACAGCCCATGAAATGCCAGGCCAGGCCATGCCAGGAAATGCAAGGCCATGTCGTGCCTTGCCTTGCCTCGCCTTGCTGTACCTCTCCTTCCCTTCCCTTGCCTTGCCTTCCCTTGCCTTGCCTTGCACTGACTTGCCTTGCCTGGCCTTGCCTTGACTTGACTTGCCTTGACTTGTCTTGCTTTGCCTTGATCTGCCCTACCCTGCCCTGCACTGCCCTGCCCTGCTCTGCCTTTCTATGCTTTGCATTGCTTTGCCTTGCATTGACTTGACTTGCTTTGACTTGACTTGCCTTGACTTGTCTTGCTTTGCCTTGATCTGCCCTGCCCTGCCCTGCCGTTCTATGCTTTGTGTTGCTTTGCCTTGCATTGACTTGACTTGCTTTGACTTGACTTGCTTTGCCTTGCCTTCATTTTCCTGCCTTGCCTTGCCTGGCCTTGCTTGGCCTTGCCTGGCCTGGCCTTGCCTTGCCTTGCCATGCCTCGCCTCGCCTTGTCTTACCGCACCAAGCTTGTCTTGACTTGCCTTGCCTTGTATTATCTTGACTTGCCTGGACTTGCCTGTCCTGCCCTGGTTTTGTATGACCTGGACTGGCCTGGCCTGGACTTGCCTGGCCTGGACATTCCCGGCCTGGCCTTGCCTGGCCTTACCAAGCCTTCCATTGCCTGTCCTGGACTTGCCTTACCTTGCCTTGCCTGTTGTAGCCTTGTCTTGGCTAGCCTTGCCTTGCCTTGCCTTGCCTTGATTGTTTGGCCTGTCCTTCCCTTGCCTTGCCTGGCCTTGCCTTACCTTGCCTTGTCTTAGCTTGCCTTGACTTGACTGGCCTTGCCTGGCCTAGCCTGGCCTGGTCTGGACTGGCCTGGCCTGGCCTGGCCGTGCCTTGCATTGCATTGCCTTGCCTTGCCTGGCCTTGCATTCATAGCCTGGCTTGGCCTGGCCTAGCCTTGTCTTGCCTTGCCATGCATTGCCTTGCCTTGCCTTGCCTTGCCTTGCCTGGCCTTGCCTGGCCTGGCCTTGCCTTGCCTGGCCATGCCTGCCCTGGCTTAGTCTTCCCTTGCCTGGCCATGCCTGTTCTGGCCTTTTCTTGCCTTGCCTTGCCTGGCCATGCCTGCCCTGGCTTAGTCTTACCTTGCCTGGCCTGGCCTTTCCTGAACTGTCCTGACCTGGCCTTGCCTTACCTGGCCTGTCTTCCCTTCCCTTCCCTTCCCTTCCCTTCCCTTCCCTTCCCTTCCCTTCCCTTCCCTTCCCTTCCCTTCCCTTCCCTTCCCTTCCCTTCCCTTCCCTTCCCTTCCCTTCCCTTCCCTTCCCTTCCCTTCCCTTCCCTTCCCTTCCCTTCCCTTCCCTTCCCTTCCCTTCCCTTCCCTTCCCTTCCCTTCCCTTCCCTGTCATAGCCGTGCCTTGCCTTGCCTTGCCTGGCCTTAACTTGCTTTGCCTTGCCTGGCCTGGCCTGGACTTGCCTTGCTTTGCCTTGCCTTGCCTTTCCTTTCCTTTCATGGCCTTGCCAAGCCTTGCCTGGCCTGGCCTGGCCTTCCCTGCCCTGGCCTTGCCTTGCCTTGCCTTGTCTTGCCTTGACTTGCCTTGCCTTGCCTTGCACTGACTTTCCCTGCCTGGCCTTGCCTTCTCTGGCCTAGGTGGGCCAAGCCAAGCCAGGCCAAGCCAAGACTGGCAATGCAAGGTGAGGTAAGTCAAGGCCAGGCCAGTCAAGGCAAGGCAAGACAAGGCCAGACCAAGCCAGGCCAGGCCATACCCGTAAAGGAAAGTCAGGGCCAGGCAAGTGCAGGCAAGGCCAGGCCAGGCCATGCCAGGAAATGCAAGGCCAGGCCAGGCCAGGCAAAGGCAGGCAAGGCCAGGCCAGGCAACGTTAGGCAAGGCAAGGCAAGGCAAGTCAAGGCAAGGCAAGGCAAGGGAAGGCAAGGACAAGCATGGGCAGGCAAGGCCACACAAGACCAGGACTGCCAATGCAAGGCCAGAGAAGGCAAGGCCAGGCCAGCACATGCCAGGCAAGGAAAGGCCAGGTAGGCCACGCAAGGCAAGGCCAGGCCAGGCTAAGCCAGTCCAGACCAGGCCAGAGCAGGGCAGGCAAAGCATGGCAAAGCAAGGCAAGGTAAGGCAAGTCCAAGACAGGCAAAATCAGGCCAGTCCAGGCCAGGTCAGGCCAGGAGAGGCAATGCAAGGCCAGGCAAGGCCAGGGAATTCAAGGCCAGGCCAAGACATGACAGGCCAGGCCAGGCAAGGCAATTCAAAGCAAGGCAAGTCTAGGCAAGGCAAGGCAATGCAAGACATAGCAAGTCCAGGACAGGCAATGGAAGGCCAGCTAAGGCCTGGCAAGGCCAGGCAAACAAGGCAATACAAGGCAAGGCAAGTTAAAGCAAGGCAAGGCCAGGCCAGGCAAGGCAAGGCAAGGCAAGGCAAAGAAAGGCAGGGCAAGGCCAGGCAAGGCAAGGCAAGGCAGGGCAAGGACAGGCAAGGCAAGGCAAGGCAAGGCCAGGCAAAGGAAGGCAAGGCCAGGCAAAGGAAGGCAAGGCAAGGCAAGGGCAGTACAGGACAGGCAATGCAAGGCCAGGTAAGGCCTGGTAAGGCAAAGCAAGTCAAGGCAAGTCAAGGAAAGGCAAGGCAAGGCAAGTCGAGGACAGGAAATGCAAGGCCAGGTAATGCAATGCCAGGCAAGGCCAGGCTAGGCAAGGCAATAGAGGGCAAGGCAAGGCAAGGTAAGGCCAGGCCATTCAAGGTCAGGCAAGGCAAGGCCAGGCCTGGCCAGGCCAGGCAAGGCAAGGCAAGGCAAGGCAAGGCAAGGTAAGTCCAGGCCAGGTCAAGCCATGAAAGGCAATTCAAGACCAGACCAGGAAAGGCAAGGCAATGAAAGGCAAGGCAAGACCACGCAAGGCAATGCAAACCAATGCCAGGCAAAGGAAGGCAAGTGCAGACCAGACCTGGCAAAGCAAGGCAATGCAAGGCAAGGCAAGGCAAGGCCACTCCAGGACAGTCAATGCTATGCTAGGTAAGGCCAGGTAAGGCTATGTAAGGCCATGCCAGGCAAGGTAAGGAAAGGCAAGGCAAGGCAATGCCAGTGAAGGCCAGGCAAGGCCAGACAATACAAGGCAAGTTAAAACAAGGCAAGGGAAGGCCAGCAGAGGCAATGCCTGGTCAGACAAGGCAAGGCAATGCCTGGCCAGGCCACGCCTGGCAAGGCAAGCAAGACAAGACAAGACAAGGCAAACCAAGGCAAGGCAAGGCCAGGCAAAGGAAGGCAAAGGAAGGCAAGGGCAGTCCAGGACAGGCAACGGTAAGGCCATGTAAGGCCTGGGAAAGCAAGGCAAGGCAAGGCAATGCAAGGCAAGGCAAGGCCAGCCATGGCAAGGCAAGGCAATGCAAGGCAATGCAAAGAGACCACAGGACAGGCAATGCTAGGCCAGGTAAGGCCTGGGAAGGCAAAGCAAGGCAAGGCCAGGCAAGGCAAAGCAAGGCAAGGTAAGGCAAGGCCAGGCCAGGAAAGGGCAAGCAAGGCCAGGTCAACCAAGGCCAGCCAGCGCAAGGCAAGGAAAGGCCAGGCAAGGCAAGACAAGGCAAGGCAAGGCAAGGGAAGGCAAGGCCAGGCAAGGGAAGGCAAGGCCAGGCCAGGCAAGGCCAAGCCACTCAAGGCCAGGGAAGGCAAGGCCAGGACAGACTAGGACAGGCAAGGGCAGGCAAGGGCAGGCCAATCAAGTCCAGCCAGAGCAAGGCCAGGCCAGGCCAAGCCAGGCAAGGTCAGGCAAGGCAAAGCATTCCAAGGCAAGTCAAGTCAAGGCAAGGCAATGCAAGGCAAGACCAGGACAGGCTATGCAAGGCAAGGCAAGGCCAGGCCACGCAAGGCCATGCCAGGCAAGGCCAGTCCAACCAGGCCACGACAGTTCATAGAAAACCAGTCCAGTCCAGGCAGGGCCAGGGAAGGCAAGGGCAGGTAAGGCCCGGCCAGGCCATGAAGACAAGGCCAGGCCAGGCAATGCAAGGACATGCAAGGCACGGCAAGGCAAGGCAAAACAAGTCAAGGCAATAGAGGGGAAGGCAAGGCCAGGCAAGTCCAGGTAAGTCAAGGGAAGTCCGGGCAAGGCCAGGCAAGGGAAGGCAAGTGAAAGCAAAGCAAGGCAAGTGAAAGCAAAGCAAGGCAAGTCAAGGCAATGCAAGGCCAGTCCAGGACAGGCAATGAAAGGCCAGGTAAGGCCAGGTAAGGCAATGAAAAAACAGGTCAGGCAATGCAAGGCAAGTCAAGGGAAACCCAGGCAAGCCAGTCAACACAAGCCCAGACCAGGCAAGGCAAGGCAAGGCAAGGCAAGGACAAGCAAGCAAGGTAAGTCTAGGCTAGCAAGGCCAGTCCAGGACTGGACAATCCATGCAAGGCCAGGTAAGGCCAGGTAAGGCAAGGCCAGGGAAGGAGAGCAAGGCAAGGGAAGGCAAGGCAAGAAAATGCAAAACCAGACAAGGCAAGGTAAGGTTAGGCAAGGCAAGGCCAGTCCAGGAGTGGGCAATCCATGCAAGGCCAGGTAAGGCCAGGTAAGGCAAGGCCAGGGAAGGAGAGCAAGGCAAGGGAAGGCAAGGCAAGAAAATGCAAAACCAGACAAGGCAAGGTAAGGTTAGGCAAGGCAAGGCCAGTCCAGGAGTGGGCAATCCATGCAAGGCCAGGTAAGGCCAGGTAAGGCCATGTAAGACTAGGTCAGGCAAGGCCATGAAAGGCCAGGAAGGCAAGGCAAGGCAAGGCAAAGCAATGCAAGGCTAGTCAGGGACAGGCCAGGACAGGCAATGCAAGGCCAGGTAAGGCCAGGGAAGGCAAGGCTAGGCCAGGCCAGTCAAGGGCAGGCAAGGCCAGGCTGCGCAAGGCCAGGCCAGGCAAGCCCAGTTGCAGCAAGGCCAGGAAAGGCAAGGCCAGGCAAGGCCAGCCCAATCCACACCAGGCCAGGCCAGGCCAGGCAAGGCCAAGTGAGTCCAAGGAAGGGAAAGCAAGGCCAGGCAATGCCTGGTAAGGCCAGACAAGGCCAGTCAAGGACAGGCCAGGACAGGCAAGGCAATGCCTGGTAAGGCCAGACAAGGCCAGTCAAGGCCAGGCCAGCACAGGCAATGCAATGCCTGGTAAGGCCAGGTAAGGCCAGTTAAGGCCAGGACAGGCAAGGCCAGGCCATTCCAACAATGGAAAGCCAAGGCAAGGCAAGGCAATGCTAGGCAAGGCAAGGCAAGGCTAGGCAAGGTAGGGCAAGGCAAGTCCAGGACAGGCAGTGCAAGGCCAGGTAAGTCACGGCAAAAACAGGCCAGGCAAGGCAAGGCCAGGCAAGGCCAGTCCAGGTCAGGTCAGGCAAGGCGAGGCCAGACAAGGCAAGACAAGACAAGGCCAGGCAAGGCAAGGCAAGGCCAGGTAAGACCAGGTAAGGCCAGGTAAGGCAGGGCAAGGAAAGGCCAGGAAAGGCAAGGCAAGGCAGCGCCAGGCAAGCCTGGTGAGGCCAGGCCAGGCCACGCAATGCAAGGCAAGGCAAGACTAGGCAAGGCAAGGCCAGTCCAGGACTGGCCAGTCCATGCAAGTCCAGCTAAGGCCAGGTAAGGCCCTGAAAAGCCAGGTTTGGACAGGTCAGGCAAGGTCAGGGAAGGCCAGCAGGGCAAGGCAAGGCAAGGAAAGGCAAGGCAGGGCCAGGCAAGGCAAGGTAAGGTTAGGAAAGGCAAGCCCAGTCCAGGACTGGCCAGTCCATACAAGGCCAGGTAAGGCCAGGTAAGGCCAGAAACGGCCAGGTCAGGCATGGCCAGAAAAGGCCAGCAAGGAAAAGCAAGGCAAGGCAAGGCAAGGCAAGGAAATGCAAGGCCACTCCAGGATAGGCAATGCTAGGCCAGGTCAGGCCAGGTAAGGCAAGGCCAATTCAGGACAGGCAATGCAAGGCCAGGTAAGGCCTGGTAAGGCAAGGCAAGGAAAGGCCAGGCAAGGCAAGGCAAGCAATGCAAGGCAAGGCAAGGCCAGGCAAGGCCAGGACAGACCAGGCCAGGCAAGGCCAGGCAGGGCCAGGCCAGGTAAGTCAAGGCAAGGGAAGGCATGTCCAGTC
This sequence comes from Pezoporus occidentalis, assembly GCF_034315485.1. Classification (NCBI taxonomy): domain Eukaryota; kingdom Metazoa; phylum Chordata; class Aves; order Psittaciformes; family Psittacidae; genus Pezoporus; species Pezoporus occidentalis. The sequence continues at coordinate 13,169 of NW_026915983.1, read as the reverse complement.
CCAGACTGGCAAAGTGAGGCAATGCAAGGCAGGTAAGTCCACGTAAGACCACGTAAGGCCAGGGCAGGCAAGACCAAGGAAGGTCAGGCAAGGCAGGGCAGAGCAAGGCCAGCCAAGGCAGGTAAAGTTAGGCAAGGCAAGCCCAGTCCAGGACTGGCCAGTCCATGCAAGGCCAGGTAAGGCCAGGTACGGCCAGGTGAAGCAAGGCCAGGAAAGGCCAGGAAGGCAAGGCAAGGCAAGGCAAGGCAATGCAAGGCCACTCCAGGTCAGGCAATGCTAAGCCAGGTAAGACCAGGTAGAGGCAATGCAAGGAAAGGCCAGTTCAGGACAGGCAGTGCAAGGCCAGGTAAGGCCAGGTAAGGCAAGGCAAGGAAAGGCCAGGCAAGGCAATGCAAGGCAAGACAACGCCAAGAAAGCCAGGCAAGGCCAGGCCAGGGAAGGCAAGGCCAGGTCAGACCAGGAAGGCAAGGCCAGGCCAGGCAAAGCAAGGTAAGGCTAGGCAAGGCAAGGCCAGCCCAGGACTGGCCAGTCCATGCACGGCCAGGTAAGGGTAGGGAAGGCCAGGGAAGGCCAGGCAAGACAAGGCCATGCTAGCCATGGCCAGACCATGCAAACCCAGGCAAGGCAAGTCAAGGCAAGGCAAGGCAAGGCAAGGCAAGGCAAGACAAGGCAAGGCAAGGCAACGTCAGACAAGCCAGGCGAGGCCAGGCCAGTTCACGCAAGGGAAGGTAAGGCTAGGCAAGGCAAGACCAGTCAGGGCAAGGGCAGTGCAGGACAGCCAATGCAAGGCCAGGTAAGGCCTTGTAAGGCAAAGCAAGGCAAAGCCAGGTAAGGCAAGGCAAGGCCATGCAAGTCCACTCCCAGAAAGTCAATGCCAGGCCAGTAAGGACAGGTAAGGCAATGCAAAGCAAGGTCAATCCAGGACAGGCAATGCAAGGCCAGGTAAGGCCAGGTAAGGCAAGGCAAGAAAAGGCCAGGCAAGGCAAGGCAAGGCAAGGAAAGGCAAGGCAACGCCAGGCAAGCCAGGCGAGGCCAGGGCAGGCCACGCAAGGCAAGGCAAGACAAGGCACGGTAAGGCTAGGAAAGGCAAGGCCTGTCCAGGACTGGCCAGTCCATGCAAGGCCAGGTAAGGCTCGGAAAGGCCAGGTTTGGAAGGTCAGGCAAGGTCAGGGAAGGCCAGGAAGGCAAGGCAAGGCAAAGCAAGGCAAGGCAAGGCAAAGCAAGGCAAGGCAATGCAAGGCCACTGCAGGACAGGCAATGCTAAGCCCGGTAAGACCAGGTAAGGCAATGCAAGGCAAGACCAGTTTAGGACAGGCAATAGAAGGCCAGGTAAGGCAAGGCAAGGAAAGGCCAGGCAAGGCAAGGCAAGGCAACACAGGGCAAGGCAAGGGAAAACAAGGCTGGGCAAGGCAAGGAAAGGCAAGTCCAGGACAGGCAATGCAAGGGCAGGTAAGGCCAGGCAATACCTGGCAAGGCCACGCCAGGCCAGGCCAGGCCATTTCAGGCCAGGCCAGGCCAGGCAAGGCAGGGAAAGGCAAGGCAAAGCAAGTCCTGTCACGAACTGGCCAGGACAGGCAATGCAAGGCAGGTAAGTCCAGGTAAGACCAGGGTTAGGTCTTACCTGGTCTTACCTAGTCAGGGAAGACTAAGGAAAGCCAGGGAAGGAAAGGCAAGGCAGGGCAAGGCAAGGCAACGCCAGGGCAGACAATACAAGGCCAGGTAAGGCCAGGTAATGCAAGGCAAGGAAAGGCCAGGCAAGGCAAGGCAAGGCAAGGCAATGCCAGGTAAGGCAAGGCAAGGCCAGGTAAGGCCAATTCAGGCAAGGCCAGGGAAGGCCAGCAATTCAAGGCAAGGCAAGGCAAGAGAAGGCAAGGCAAGGCAAGGCCCGTCCAGGAGAGGCAATGCAGGCCAGGTAAGGCCAGGTAAGGCAAGGACAGGCGAGTCCAGGCCAGGCAAGGCCAGGCCAATCAAGGCCAGCGAGGGCAAGGCCAGGCCAGGGTACGCAAGGCAAGGCCAGGGTAGGCAAGGCCAGGCCATGCAAGGCCAGTCCAGGCAAGGGCAAGCATATCAAGGCCAGGCCAGGCCAGGCCTATCAGGGCAATGCAAGGCCAGGAAAGGACAGGGAAGGCAAGGCCAGGCCAGGCCAGGCCAGGCCAGGCCAGGCCAGGTCAGGCAAGACCAAGGAAGGCCAGGGAAGGCAAGGCAAGGCAGGGCAAGGCAACACCAGGCCAGGCCAGGCAAGGCAAGGCAAGGCAAGGCAAGACCAGGACAGGCAATGCAAGGCCAGGTAAGGCCAGGTAAGGCAAGGCAAGGAAAGGCCAGGCAAGGCAAGGCAAGGCAAGGTAAGGCATAGCAAGTCCAGACTAGGCCAGGCAATGCAAGGCCAGGTAAGTAAAGGTAATTCAAGGCCAAGCCAGGCCAGGCCAGGCCAGGAAAGTCAGTGCAATGCAAGGCAAGGGAAGGGAATGCAATGCCAGGCCAGGCCAGGCAATGCAAGGCCAGGTAAGGCAAGACCAGGCCAGGCAAGGGCAGGCAAGGCAAGACAAGGAAAGAAAGGAAAGGCAAGGCCAGGCAAGCCCATGTCATACAAAACCAGGCCAGGCCAGGCAAGGCCAGGCAAGGCAAGGCAAGGCCAGGCAAGGCCAGGCCAGCCAATGTCATACAAAACCAGGCCAGGCTAGGCAAGGCCAGGAGAGGCAAGGTAATACAAGGCAAGGCAAGGCGAGGCAAGGCCAGGCCAGGCTAGGCAAGGCCAGGAGAGGCAAGGTAATACAAGGCAAGGCAAGGCAAGGCGAGACAAGGCCAGGCCAGGCAGGGCCAGGCAAGGCAAGGCCAGACAAAGCAAGACAAGGCAAGACAAGGCCAGTCCAAGACAAGCAATGCAAGGCCAGGTAAGGCCAGGTAAGCCAAGGGCAAGCCAGGCCATGAAGGTAAGGCCAGGCCTGGCCAGGCAAGGCAAAGCAAGGCCAGGCAAGGCAAGGCAAGGCGGGGCCAGGCAAGGTAAGGAAAAGCAAGGCAAGGCAAGGTGAGGCAAGGCAAGTAATGCAAGGCCAGGTAAGGCCAGGTAAGCCAAGGGCAGGCCAGGCCATGAAGGCAAGGCCAGGCAAGGCAAGGCAAGGCGGGGCAAGTCAAGGTAAGGAAAAGCAAGGCAAGGCAAGGTGGGGCAAGCCAAGGCAAGGCAAAGCAAAGCAAGGCAAGTCCAGGACAGGAAATGCAAAACCAGGTAAGGCCAGACAAGACCAAATCAGGCAAGGCCAGGCAAGGCAAGGTAAGGCAAGGTAAGGCAAGGCAAGGCAAGGCAAGGCAAGGCAAGGCAAGGCAGGGGAAGGACAGGACAGGCAATCAAGGCAAGGCAAGGCAAGGCAAGGCAAGGCAAGGCAAGGCAAAGCAAGGCCGTGCCAGGCCAGTCAAGGCAAGGCAAGGCAAGGCTAGACAAGGCAAAGCTACACAAGGCAAGGCAAGGCAAGGTAAGGCAAGTCCAGGACAGGCAATGGAAAGCCTGGTAAGGCAAGGCAAGTCTAGGACAGGCAAGGGAAGGCCTGGTAATGCAAGGCAAGGCCAGGCCAGGTCATACAAAACCAGGGCAGGCCAGGCAAGGCCAGCTAAGGCAAGGCAAGGCAAAGAAAGGCAAGGCAAGGTAATGCAAGGCAATGCAAGGCAATGCAAGGCCAGGCAAGGCCAGGCCAGGAAAGGCATGGAAAGGCAAGGCGATTCAAGGCTAGGCAAGGCAAGGCAAGACAAGGCAAGTCATGGCAAGGCACGGCAATGCAAGGCCAATCTGGGACATGCCAGGACTGGCATTTTAATGCCAGGTAAGGCCAGGTAAGGCCAGGTAAGTCCAGGACAGGCAAGGCCAGCCAAGGCCAGGCCAGGCCAGGCCAGTAAAGGAAAGTCAAGTCAAGGCAAGGCAAGGCCAGGCAAGGCAATCCCAGGCCAGGCCAGGCAATGACAGTCCACACCAGACCAGGCCAGGCAGGAAAGGCAAGGCAAGGCAAGGCAAGGCAAGGCAAGGCAATGCAAAACCAGGTAAGGCCAGGCAAGACTAGGACAGGCAAGGACAGGCCAGACAAGGCCATTTCAAGCCAGGCTAGGCGAGGTCAGGCAAGGCCAGGACACGCCAGGCAAGGCAACGCAACGCAAGGCAACGCAACGCAAGGCCAGGAAAGGCAAGGCAAGATAAGGCCAGGCCAGGCCAGGCCAGGCAAGGAGATGCAAGGCCAGGTATCAGGCCAGGCCAGTCTAGGCCAGGCCAGGCAAGGCAACACCAGGCAAGGCAAGTCAGTGCAAGGGAAGACAAGGCAAGGCAAGGCGAGGCACAGCAAGGCCAGGCCATGACAGGCCAGCCCAAGCCATGCGAGGCAAGTCCTGACCAGGCCAGGCAAGGCAAGGCAAAGCAAGGCAAGGCAATGCAAGGCCAGGCCAAGCCAAGCCAGGAGAGGCAGGCCAGGCAAGGCCATTTAAGGCAAGGGACAGCCAGGCCAGGCCAGGCCAAGCCAGAGACAGCCTGGAAAGGCAAGGCCAGGCCAGGCAAGGCAAGGCAAGGAAAGGCAAGGCAAGGGAAGGCCAGGCCAGGCACGGCAAGGCAAGGCCGAGCCAGGCAAGGCAAGGCAATGCCAAGCAAGTCAAGGCAAGACAACCAATGCAAGGCAAGGCCAGGCAAGGCCAGGCAAGGCAAGGCAAGGCCAGGCAAGGCAAGGCAAGGCAAGACAAGGCAAGGTAAGGCAAATCCAAGACAGGCAATGCAAGCTCAGGCAAGGCCAGGGAAGGCAATGCCAGGCCAGGTCAAGACAGGACAGGCCAGGCAAGGCAAATCATGTCAAGGCAAGCCAACACAGTGCAAGGCAAGGCAAGGCAAAACCCGGACAGGCAATGCAAGGCCAGGTAAGGCCAGGCAAGGAAAGGCAAGGCAAGGAAAGGCAAGGCAAAGCAGGGCAAGGCAAGGCAAAGCCAGGCCAGGCAATGGCAGACAAGGCAAGGCCAGACCAGGCCAAGCAAGGCCATTCAAGGCTAAGCAAGGTAAGGCAAGCCAAGGCAAGGCAAGACCAGGCAAGGAAAGGCAATTCAAGGCAAAGGAAGGCAAAGCTAGGCAAGACAAGGCCAGGCAGGGCCAGGCAAGTCAAGGCAAAGCAAGGCAATGCCAGGCAAGGCAAGACACGAGCTGGCCAGAACGGAAAAGGCTTGTTAGGTCAGGTGAGGTAATGGGAAGGCCAGGCCAGGCCAGGCCAGGCCAGACAAGGCCAGGGCAGGCCCAGCCAGTCAAGGCCAAGCAAGGCAAGGCAGGGGAAGGCAAGGCTATTCAATGCCAGGCAAGGCTATTCAAGCCAGACAAAGCAAGGCAAGTCCAGGCAAGGCAAGAGAAGGCAAGGCAAGGCAAGGCAAGGCAAGTGAAGGCAAAGCAAGGGAAAGCAAGTCCAGGCAAGGCAAGGCAAGGCCAGGCAAGGAAAGGCAAGGGAAAGGAGGGCAAGGCAAGGCAATGCAAGGGAAAGCCAGGCCAGGCAAGGAAAGGCAAGGGAAAGGAGGGCAAGGCAAGGCAATGCAAGGGAAAACCAGGCCAGGCCAGGCAAGCCAGGTGAGGTAAGGCCAAGTAATGCAAGGCCAGGCAAGCCCAGGCCAGGCAATGGCAGGCAAGGCCAGGCCAGGAAAAGCCAGGCAAGACCAGGACTGCCAATGCAAGTCCAGATAAGGCAAGTCCAGCCCAGGACAGGGCAGGCAAGGCAATGCAAGGACAGGTACGGCCAGGTTGGGCAAGGGCAGGCAAGGACAGGACAGCCCATGAAAGTCCAGGCCATGCCATGCCAGGAAATGTAAGTCCAGGCCAGGACAGGCAAAGCCAGGGAAGGCCAGGCAAGGCAAGGCAGAGAAGGTAAGGCAAGGCAAGGCAGGGCAAGGCAAGGCCCATCCAGGACAGGCAATGCAGGCGAGGTAAGGCCGGACAAGGCAAGGCAAGGCAAGGCAAGGTAAGTCCAGGCAAGACCAGGACTGCCAATGCAAGGACAGATAAGGAATGTCCAGTGCAAGGGCAGGTAAGGCCAGGTAATGCCAGGAAAGGCCAGGTCAGGCAAGGGAAGGCAAGGCCAGGACAGCCCATAAAATACCACTCCAGGCCATGACAGGAAAGGCAAGGCCATGCCTGGATAGGCAAAGCCAAGGAAGGCCAGGCAAGCAAGGCAAGTCAAGGCAAGGCAAGGCAAGGCAGGGCAGGGCAAGGCCCATCCGGGACAGGCAATGCAGGCCAGGTAAGTCCAGGCAAGGAAAGGCCAGGCAAGCCCAGGCCAGGCAAGGGCAGGTAAGGCCAGGTAAGACGAGGCGAGGCCATGCAGGTCCAGGCAAAGCCAGGCCAGGCAAGGCAACACAAGGTAAAGCAAGGCAAGGCAAAGCAAAGCCGGGCAAGCGAGGCCAGGCCAGGCAAGGCAAAGCAAGGCAAGGCAAGGCAAGGCAAGGCAAGTCCAGGACAAGCAATGCAAGGCCAGGAAAGGCCAGGCCACGCAAGGCCAGGCAAGGCCAGGCCAGGCAAGGCCAGGGAAGGCAAGGCCAGGCCAGGTCAGGTCATGCCCTGCCAGGCCAGTCGAGGCCAGGCAAGGCAAGCCAAGTCAATGCAATGCAAGGCAAGGCTAGTCAAGGCAAGGCAAGGCAAGGCAATGCAAGGCAAGTCCAGGACAGTCAATGCAAGGCCAGGTAAGGTCAGACAAGGCCAGGCCAACCAGGCCTGCCCAGTTCATACAAAACGAGGCCAGGCCAGGGAAGGCCAGGCAAGGTAAGGCAATACAAGGCAATGCATGACCAGGCCAAGCCTGGCCTGGCCAGGCAAGGCCAGGCAAGGTAGGGAAGGCATGGCAAAACAAGGCAAGGCAATACAGGGGAAAGCAAGGCCAGGGAAGGCAAGGCAAGCCCAGGCTAGTCCAGGCCATGAAGGGAAGGTCAGGCAAGGCCATGCAAGGCAAGGTAAGGCTAGGCAAGGCAAGGCCAGTCCAGGTCAGGCCAGTGCATGCAAGGCCAGCTAAGGCCAGGCAACGCAGGTAAGGCTAAGTAATGCCAAGTCAGGCAAGGATAGGAAAGGCTAGCAAGGCAAGGCAAGGCAAGGCCAATCCAGCCCTGCCCAGTGCATGCAAGGCCAGGTAAGGCCAGGTAAGGCCAGGTTGGGCAAGGCCAGAGAAGGCCAGCAAAGCAAGGCCATGCAAGGCAAGGCCATGCAAGTCAAGGTAAGGCTAGGCAAGGCAAGGCCATTCCAGGACTGGCCAGTCCGTGCAAGGCCAGATAAGGCCAGGTAAGGCCATGTAAGGCCAGGTCAGGAACGGCCAGGAAAGGCCAGCAAGGCAAGGCAAGGCAATGCAAGGCTAGGCAAGGCTTGGCAAATCTAGAAAAGGCAAGGCTAGGCAAGGCGAGGGAAGACCAGGCAAGGAAAGGCATGGTAACACAAGGCAAGGCAAGTACAGTCCATTACAGGACACGCAGGCTAGGTAAGGGCAGATAAGGAAAGGCAAGGCAATACAAGGCAAGGGAAGTCAAGGAATCGCAAGGCAAGACAAGACAATCCAAGGCAAGTCAAGGCAGGGCAAGGCAAGGCTATTCATGGCCAGGGAAGGCTATTCAAGGTAAGGCAAGACAAGGCAATGCCAGGCAAGGCAATTCAAGGCAAGGTAAGGCAAGGCAAGGCAAGGCCAGTCCAGGAGAGGCAATGCAGGCCAGGTAAGGCAAGGCCAGGCCTGGCCATGCCAGGCAAGGTCAGGCCAATCAAGGCCAGACAGGGAAAGGCCAGGCTAGGCCAGGCAAGGTAAGGGCATGCTAGGCAAGGCCAGGCCACGCAAGGACAGGCAAGGAAAGGCAACTGAAGGCCAGGCCAGGCAAGGCCAAGCAGGTCCGGGCCAGGCAAGGCCAGGCCACGCAAGACCAATCCAGGCCAGACCAGGCCAGGGCAATCAAGGCAATGCAAGGCCAGGAAAGGGCAGGGAAGGCAAGGCCAGGCCAGGCCAGGCCAGGCCAGGCCAGGCCAGGCCAGGCAAGGCAAGGCCAGACCAGTAAAGGAAAGCCAAGGCAAGGCCAGGCCAGGCCAGGCAAGGCAAGGACAGGGCTGGCCAGGCTGTCCTGGGTTTGGCAGTAGCAGTCAGTTTTTCTCCTTCTTGGTATCTGGTGCAGCGCTGTGTTTTGACTTCCAGCCTGGGAACAGTGCTGGTGATACTGATGTTTTTGGTTGTTGCTAAGTGATGAAGTGATGTTTACCCTGACCAAGGACTTTGTGAGTCTCATGCTCTGCCAGGGAGGAGGGGAAGCCGGGAGGAAGCAGAAACAGGACGTATTCCATACCACAGCATGTCATGTCCGGGGTGGGCGGGGGTAACTGGGAGTTATCCGGAAGGACACGGGCTTCTGTGTCGGACTAGTTTCACGGCGGGTGGTATTGTATTCTCTTCCCTTGTTATTTTCTCTTATCATTGGTGTCGGTGGTGGTAACGGTGGTCATTTGTATTGTACATTGGTTGCTGGACAGTTCTTGTCTCAACCCGTGGGAGCTGCACTCTTTTGATCCTCCTCCCCTCTCCTCCGGGAGCAGGGAAGGGGAGAGCCCCAGCGGGGGAGCCTTGATTGCTTTCAGCCCAACACCACTCACTGGGATTGAGTGAACAAGCTGTCTGGGTAGGGTTTAAACCACAACAGTTCTTTTTGGCGCCCAAAGTGGGGCACGAGGGGTTGAGATAACGACAGATCTGACTAGTGGAAAGATATTGCTGCCTGGGTGCAGAACCTGGTGGTGAAGGCACATCATGTAGATGCCCATGCACCCAAGAGTTGGGCCACTGAGGAACACCAGAACAACCAACAACTGGATAAAGCGGCTAAGATTGAAGTCTCTCAGATGGACTTAGATTGGCAATATAAAGGTGAATTATTTTTGGCCCGTTGGCAGCACGGCACTTCAGGCCATCAGGGCAGGGATGCAACATACAGATGGACTCGTAATCGAAGGGAGGACTTAACAATGGACACTATTGCCCAGGTTATTCATGAGTGTGAAACATGTGCTGCAATTAAACAAGCCAAGCGGTTAAAGCCTCTTTGGTATGGAGGACAATGGTTGAAGTATAAATATGGGGAGGCCTGGCAGATTGACTATATCACACTGCCGACAACCAGCCAAGGCAAGCGCCATGTGCTTACCATGGTGGAAGCAACCACCGGGTGGCTGGAAACATACACTGTGCCCCACGCCACTGCCCGGAACACTATCCTGGGCCTTGAGAAACAGATTTTGTGGCGACACGGCACCCCAGAGAGAATTGAGTCAGACAACGGGACTCATTTCTGGAATAACCTAATAGATATTTGGGCCAAAGAGCATGGCACTGAGTGGGTATATCACATCCCCTGTCATGCACCAGCCTCTGGGAAAATCAAATGGTACAGTGGGCTGTTAAAAACTACACTGAGAACAATGGGTGGGGGAACTTTCAAGCATTGGGATACACACTTACCAAAGGCCACCTGGTTGGTCAACACCAGAGGATCTGTCAACAGGGCTGGCCCAGCCCAGTCAGAACTTTTACATACTGTAGAGGGGGACAAAGTTCCCGTGGTGCATATGAAGAATTGCTGGGGAGACAGTCTGGGTTATTCCTGCTTCAGGTAAAGGCAAAGCCACTCGTGGGATTACTTTTGCTCAGGGACCTGGATATACTTGGTGGGTAATGTGGGAAGATGGGGAAGTCCGATGTATACCTCAAGGGGATTTGATTTTAGGGGAAAACAGCCAATGAACTTAATTGTATGCTGTTGCCTGCTGTGTAATACTTTTATAGCCCGTCAACTAGATGTCTTCAGGTCACCAGCGACTAGCCCTGACTTCCCTCAGAGAATGAGCTTGGATAGAACAAGATGAGTTCTGCAGTAAAGGAACAATCAGCATCAGCAGGCAACGATCCAATACTGCACACAGCCTTTCCTGCCCTGAAAGATTGTTACAAGAGATGGAACCTGACATCATGGACCAAATGAACTTGGCAGCATTATAGGGATTGGTCCATGCACTAGGAAAATGATCTTTTTCTCAGTCTGTGTGTGTATGTGGACGTATGTATGTGGGAGAGCAATGGTATATTGAAAACGTGGGATCTGAGCATGACGTGAACGGTATGGAATAAGGGGTGGATACTGTCCTGGGTTTAGCAGTAGCAGTTAATTTTTCTCCTTCTTGGTAGCTGGTGCAGCTCTGTGTTTTGACTTCCAGCCTGGGAACAGTGCTGATAATACCAATGTTTTCAGTTGTTGCTAAGTAATGTTTACCCTGACCAAGGACTTTGTGAGGCTCATGCTGTGCCAGGGAGGAGGGGAAGCCGGGAGGAAGCAGAAACAGGACACCTGACGCAAGCTAGCCAAAGAGGTATTCCATAACACAGCACGTCATGCCTGGGGGGGTAACTGGGAGTTACCCAGAAGGATACGGGGTCTTATGGGTCAGACTCGTTTCTCGGCAGGTGGTATTACATACTCTTCTCTTGTTATTTTCTCTTATTGTTGTTGGTGGTGGTAGCAGTGGTGATTTGTGTTGTACATTGTTCGCTGGACTGTTCTTGTCTCAACCCATGGGATTTGCATTCTTTCAATTCTCCCACCCCATCCCTCCAGGAGCGGGGAAGGGGAGAACCCTGGGGGGGGGGGAGGGGGGGGTGCTATTGCTTCCAGCCTGGCACCACTCACTGGGAGTGAATGAACGAGCTGTCTGGCTAGGTTCAAACCATGACAATCTGCCTTGAACTCCCTTGCCCTGGCTTGCCCTGCTTTGCCTTGCCTTGTCTTGCCTTACCCTGCCCTGTCCTGCCATGCCCATCCTGGCATTGCCATACCTTGCCTTACCTTGCCCTAACTTGTCTTGCCCTGCCTTGCCTTGCCTTGCCTTCCTTGCTGTGCCTTGCCTTGCTCTGCCTTACATTGTGTTGCCTTGCCTTGCCTTGCCCTTCCTTGCCTTGCCTTGACTTGCCTTACCCTGCCCTGCCCTGCTGTGCCCATCCTGGCGTTGCCTTACCTTGCCCTAACTTGTCTTGCCCTGCCTTGCCTTGCCTTGCCTTCCTTGCTGTGCCTTGCCTTGCTCTGCCTTACATTGCGTTGCCTTGCCTTGCCCTGCATTGCCCTGAACTGCCCTGCCTTGCCTTGCCTTGCCTTTCCTTGCCTTGTCCTGCTCTGCCCTGCCCTGCCATGCCCGTTCAGGCCTTTGCCTTGCTTTGCCTTGCCTTGCCTTGCCTTGCCTTGCTGTGCCTTGCCTTGGTCTGCCTTGCCATGCCTTTGCCTGACTTGCCTTGACCTGCCTTGCCTTGCCCTGCCCTGCCCGTTCTGGCTTTTGCCTTTCCTTGCCTTGACTGGCCCTGCCCTGCCCTGCCCGTCCTGGTCTTGCCTTGCCTTGCCTTGCCCACTACTCCCTTGCTCCTACATCTGGGATGGCACCAGCACATCTCCCGACAGCTTCTCCTCCCTTCACAGCACGCACCCACAATGTGTTTGAGGCCAACACTAAAACAGGATTGCAAAGTCAAAGAACACGGAGCTGGATGCGCAGGGCAGCCCCGGGAGATGCAGCCTCCCGAGGGAGGGGAGGGCTCTCCTCTGCACTGGTTACTGCAGGGCTCTCCCTCCTTAAAGAGCCCATGCTCACCGTGGGGGCCCCGTCACAATGGGCAAATCCACAGCGACCGCCACGGCTTTGGGATGGCGGCAGCATCGTGCCCATGGCCACTGGGCACCCAGGGGTGCTGCGGGAGTCGCTGCGGGGGGACCAGCCTCTGCCCAGCCGGCTCAGGGAGGTCCCTCACGGGCTGCTCTTCCTCAGTGCCTTTGGTCCGGAGGTGGAGCATGCGAGGGGTCACAGCTCAACGTGGGCCATGGAACAGGGCGTCACAGCCACCTACGAGGAGTGGAGAGGGACCGACATTGGCACAGCAGAGAATCATGGAATCCCAGAGTGGGCTGGAAGGGACCTTAAAGCTCACCCAGCTCCAAGCCCCAAAGGCACGGGCAGGGACACCTTCCATAGAGCAGCTTGCTCCACGGCCCTGTGTCTCTGTGCACTCCCAGGGCATCCTGGGGATACCCCTAGAGAATCCCAGAGAATGCCTGCAGCACCTCCAGAGCACCCCATGGACCCAGTCAGAGCTCATGCATCACAATGACCTTGGGGACATGGAGACCACAGGGGTGGCTGATTCTGGAACTCCCCATATTCAGGTGTGTGAGGTCACAGAACCCCACAGCACCCTTCATAGGAGGCACCAGGAGATGACAGCTGCCCCACGGAACACAAGCTACCGGTGGAGGAGGCAAGAGCAGCTCCTCTGGTGGTTCCCGTCTTGGTGTCTCGGAGCAGTTGACACCTGTGGACAGAAGATCGTGGAGCGAGGTGGGTGGCGATGGCGATCTTGGGGTGCTGTAGGAGTTGCCAGAACACCTCAAGAGACTTCCCCAGAGTGGCTGCTTTGGACTCGGTGTGTGAGTTGGGCTGGCTGAGCCGGCAGCGGAGCGCTGTGGCTTCCGAGGGATGATCCTGGGATCTGCCCTCATTTCTTGTGGGGAGAACAAGGGCCTGTGGGGATGGGCCAAGGGGGAACGATTTTAACGTGACAGTGAGGGGAGATTGAGATGAGATCTTAGAAGTTGTTCCCTGTGAGGGTGGTGGGACAGTGGCACAGGGTGCCCAGAGAAGCTGTGGCTGCCCATGGCTGGGAGTGTTCAAGGCCAGGTTGAATGGAGCTTGGAGCAAGCTGCTCTAGTGGAAGTTGTCTCTGCCAGTGGCAGGGGTTGGAGCTGGATGAGCTTTAAGGTCCCTCCCAATCCAAACCATTGTGTGCTTCCGTGATATCCTCAAGTCCCCAGTGCTGCCGGGTGGCAGACCATGATGCTGGCATGTACTGCCGTGGGCTTGCTGGCATGTACTGCCGTGGGCTTGCTGGCAGTTGAGTGCTAGGCCTGGCTCTTGCCCTGGCTTTTTGGACACTGCAGTGGGTGCTGCATGCAAGGAGGGATGTGGGAAGAGGCTCTGTGCTGGCTGAGGTGGCATGGTCCTGCTGGGCCCTGAGTTTCTCCCCCCAGGAACCCTGTGGGCAGGGACTGGGGCTTTGTCACTCTCCTGAGTTCAGCAGTAGCCGGCATTTTTCTCCTTCTTAGTAGCTGGTGCAGTGCTGTGCTTTTTG
>NW_026915982.1:37500-54352 GCF_034315485.1 Pezoporus occidentalis | reverse complement strand
TACTATATATCTAGATATATAGGAAAACACAGTAAACGTAACAAAGTGAGCAAAATAAAGTATGTTCAAGAGCATTCTAATGACCCACAGAGGTTCTCAACCCCAACCCTAACCCTAACCCTAACCCTAACCCTAACCCATTTCTCCCCTGTAACTGTAACAAAGTGAGTGCAACACTATATATATATATATATAGGAAAACACAGTAAATGTAACAAAGCACTAACCCTAACCCATTTCTCCCCTGTAACTGTAACAAAGTGAGTGTAATACTATATGTATATATATATACAGGAAAACAGAGGAAACGTAACAAAGTGAGCAAAATAAAGCATGTTCAAGAGCATTCTAATGACCCACAGAGGTACTCAACCCTAACCCTAACCCTAACCCTAACCCTAACCCTAACCCTAACCCTAACCCATTTCTCCCCTGTAACTGTAACAAAGTGAGTGTAATACTATATGTATATATATATACAGGAAAACAGAGGAAACGTAACAAAGTGATCAAAATAAAGCATGTTCAAGAGGATTCTAATGACCCACAGAGGTTCTCAACCCTAACCCTAACCCTAACCCTAACCCTAACCCTAAACCTAACCCTACCCCATTTCTCCCCTCTAACTGTAACAAAGCGAGTGTAATACTATATATCTAGATATATAGGAAAACACAGTAAACGTAACAAAGTGAGCAAAATAAAGTATGTTCAAGAGCATTCTAATGACCCACAGAGGTTCTCAACCCCAACCCTAACCCTAACCCTAACCCTAACCCTAACCCATTTCTCCCCTGTAACTGTAACAAAGTGAGTGTAATACTATATATATATATATATAGGAAAACACAGTAAATGTAACAAAGTGAGCAAAATAAAGCATGTTCAAGAGCATTCTAATGACCCACAGAGGTACTCAACCCTAACCCTAACCCTAACCCTAACCCTAACGCTAACCCTAACCCTAACCCATTTCTCCCCTGTAACTGTAACAAAGTGAGTGTAATACTATATGTATATATATATACAGGAAAACAGAGGAAACGTAACAAAGTGATCAAAATAAAGCATGTTCAAGAGGATTCTAATGACCCACAGAGGTTCTCAACCCTAACCCTAACCCTAACCCTAACCCTAACCCTAACCCTAACCGTAAACCTAACCCTACCCCATTTCTCCCCTCTAACTGTAACAAAGCGAGTGTAATACTATATATATAGATATATAGGAAAACACAGTAAACGTAACAAAGTGAGCAAAATAAAGTATGTTCAAGAGCATTCTAATGACCCACAGAGGTTCTCAACCCCAACCCTAACCCTAACCCTAACCCTAACCCTAACCCATTTCTCCCCTGTAACTGTAACAAAGTGAGTGCAACACTATATATATAGATATATAGGAAAACACAGTAAATGTAACAAAGTGAGCAAAATAAAGCATGTTCAAGAGCATTCTAATGACCCACAGAGGTACTCAACCCTAACCCTAACCCTAACCCTAACCCTAACCCTAACCCATTTCTCCCCTGTAACTGTAACAAAGTGAGTGTAATACTATATGTATATATATATACAGGAAAACAGAGGAAACGTAACAAAGTGAGCAAAATAAAACATGTTCAAGAGCATTCTAATGACCCACAGAGGTTCTCAACCCTAACCCTAACCCTAACCCTAACCCTAACCTAACCCTAACCCTAACCCATTTCTCCCCTGTAACTGTAACAAAGTGAGTGTAATACTATATGTATATATATATACAGGAAAACAGAGGAAACGTAACAAAGTGATCAAAATAAAGCATGTTCAAGAGGATTCTAATGACCCACAGAGGTTCTCAACCCTAACCCTAACCCTAACCCTAACCCTAACCCTAAACCTAACCCTACCCCATTTCTCCCCTCTAACTGTAACAAAGCGAGTGTAATACTATATATCTAGATATATAGGAAAACACAGTAAACGTAACAAAGTGAGCAAAATAAAGTATGTTCAAGAGCATTCTAATGACCCACAGAGGTTCTCAACCCCAACCCTAACCCTAACCCTAACCCTAACCCTAACCCATTTCTCCCCTGTAACTGTAACAAAGTGAGTGCAACACTATATATATAGATATATAGGAAAACACAGTAAATGTAACAAAGTGAGCAAAATAAAGCATGTTCAAGAGCATTCTAATGACCCACAGAGGTACTCAACCCTAACCCTAACCCTAACCCTAACACTAACCCTAACCCATTTCTCCCCTGTAACTGTAACAAAGTGAGTGTAATACTATATGTATATATATATACAGGAAAACAGAGGAAACGTAACAAAGTGAGCAAAATAAAACATGTTCAAGAGCATTCTAATGACCCACAGAGGTTCTCAACCCTAACCCTAACCCTAACCCTAACCCTAACCCTAACCCTAACCCTAACCCATTTCTCCCCTGTAACTGTAACAAAGTGAGTGTAATACTATATGTATATATATATACAGGAAAACAGAGGAAACGTAACAAAGTGATCAAAATAAAGCATGTTCAAGAGGATTCTAATGACCCACAGAGGTTCTCAACCCTAACCCTAACCCTAACCCTAACCCTAACCCTAACCGTAAACCTAACCCTACCCCATTTCTCCCCTCTAACTGTAACAAAGCGAGTGTAATACTATATATATATATATATAGGAAAACACAGTAAACGTAACAAAGTGAGAAATATAAAGTATGTTCAAGAGCATTCTAATGACCCACAGAGGTTCTCAACCCCAACCCTAACCCTAACCCTAACCCTAACCCTAACCCATTTCTCCCCTGTAACTGTAACAAAGTGAGTGCAACACTATATATATAGATATATAGGAAAACACAGTAAATGTAACAAAGTGAGCAAAATAAAGCATGTTCAAGAGCATTCTAATGACCCACAGAGGTACTCAACCCTAACCCTAACCCTAACCCTAACCCTAACACTAACCCTAACCCATTTCTCCCCTGTAACTGTAACAAAGTGAGTGTAATACTATATGTATATATATATACAGGAAAACAGAGGAAACGTAACAAAGTGAGCAAAATAAAGCATGTTCAAGAGCATTCTAATGACCCACAGAGGTTCTCAACCCTAACCCTAACCCTAACCCTAACCCTAACCCTAACCCTAACCCTAAACCTAACCCTAACCCTAACCCATTTCTCCCCTGTAACTGTAACAAAGTGAGTGTAATACTATATATATATATATATAGGAAAACAGAGGAAACGTAACAAAGTGATCAAAATAAAGCATGTTCAAGAGGATTCTAATGACCCACAGAGGTTCTCAACCCGAACCCTAACCCTAACCCTAACCCTAACCCTACCGTAACAAAGTGAGCAAAATAAAGCATGTTCAAGAGCATTCTAATGACCCACAGAGGTTCTCAACCCTAACCCTAACCCTAACCCTAACCCTAACCCTAACCCATAACCCATTTCTCCCCTGTAACTGTAACAAAGTGAGTGTAATACTATATGTATATATATATACAGGAAAACAGAGGAAACGTAACAAAGTGAGCAAAATAAAACATGTTCAAGAGCATTCTAATGACCCACAGAGGTTCTCAACCCTAACCCTAACCCTAACCCTAACCCTAACCCTAACCTAACCCTAACCCTAACCCATTTCTCCCCTGTAACTGTAACAAAGTGAGTGTAATACTATATGTATATATATATACAGGAAAACAGAGGAAACGTAACAAAGTGATCAAAATAAAGCATGTTCAAGAGGATTCTAATGACCCACAGAGGTTCTCAACCCTAACCCTAACCCTAACCCTAACCCTAACCCTAACCCCTAACCCTACCCCATTTCTCCCCTCTAACTGTAACAAAGCGAGTGTAATACTATATATCTAGATATATAGGAAAACACAGTAAACGTAACAAAGTGAGCAAAATAAAGTATGTTCAAGAGCATTCTAATGACCCACAGAGGTTCTCAACCCCAACCCTAACCCTAACCCTAACCCTAACCCTAACCCATTTCTCCCCTGTAACTGTAACAAAGTGAGTGCAACACTATATATATAGATATATAGGAAAACACAGTAAATGTAACAAAGTGAGCAAAATAAAGCATGTTCAAGAGCATTCTAATGACCCACAGAGGTACTCAACCCTAACCCTAACCCTAACCCTAACACTAACCCTAACCCATTTCTCCCCTGTAACTGTAACAAAGTGAGTGTAATACTATATGTATATATATATACAGGAAAACAGAGGAAACGTAACAAAGTGAGCAAAATAAAGCATGTTCAAGAGCATTCTAATGACCCACAGAGGTTCTCAACCCTAACCCTAACCCTAACCCTAACCCTAACCCTAACCTAACCCTAACCCTAACCCATTTCTCCCCTGTAACTGTAACAAAGTGAGTGTAATACTATATATATATATATATAGGAAAACACAGTAAACGTAACAAAGTGAGCAAAATAAAGCATGTTCAAGAGCATTCTAATGACCCACAGAGGGTCTCAACCCTAACCCTAACCCTAACCCTAACCCTAACCCTAACCCTAACCCATTTCTCCCCTGTAACTGTAACAAAGTGAGTGCAATACTATATATATAGATATATAGGAAAACACAGTAAATGTAACAAAGTGAGCAAAATAAAGCATGTTCAAGAGCATTCTAATGACCCACAGAGGTTCTCAACCCTAACCCTAACCCTAACCCTAACCCTAACCCTAACCCATTTCTCCCCTGTAACTGTAACAAAGTGAGTGTAATACTATATATATATATATATAGGAAAACACAGGAAATGTAACAAAGTGAGCAAAATAAAACATGTTCAAGAGCATTCTAATGACCCACAGAGGTTCTCAACCCTAACCCTAACCCTAACCCTAACCCTAAGCCTAACCCTAACACTAACCCTAACCCATTTCTCCCCTGTAATTGTAACAAAGTGAGTGTAATACTATATGTATATATATATACAGGAAAACAGAGGAAACGTAACAAAGTGATCAAAATAAAGCATGTTCAAGAGGATTCTAATGACCCACAGAGGTTCTCAACCCTAACCCTAACCCTAACCCTAACCCTAACCCTAACCCTAACCCTACCCCATTTCTCCCCTCTAACTGTAACAAAGCGAGTGTAATACTATATATCTAGATATATAGGAAAACACAGTAAACGTAACAAAGTGAGCAAAATAAAGTATGTTCAAGAGCATTCTAATGACCCACAGAGGTTCTCAACCCCAACCCTAACCCTAACCCTAACCCTAACCCTAACCCATTTCTCCCCTGTAACTGTAACAAAGTGAGTGCAACACTATATATATAGATATATAGGAAAACACAGTAAATGTAACAAAGTGAGCAAAATAAAGCATGTTCAAGAGCATTCTAATGACCCACAGAGGTACTCAACCCTAACCCTAACCCTAACCCTAACCCTAACCCTAACCCATTTCTCCCCTGTAACTGTAACAAAGTGAGTGTAATACTATATGTATATATATATACAGGAAAACAGAGGAAACGTAACAAAGTGAGCAAAATAAAACATGTTCAAGAGCATTCTAATGACCCACAGAGGTTCTCAACCCTAACCCTAACCCTAACCCTAACCCTAACCCTAAACCTAACCCTAACCCTAACCCATTTCTCCCCTGTAACTGTAACAAAGTGAGTGTAATACTATATGTATATATATATACAGGAAAACACAGGAAACGTAACAAAGTGATCAAAATAAAGCATGTTCAAGAGGATTCTAATGACCCACAGAGGTTCTCAACCCTAACCCTAACCCTAACCCTAACCCTAACCCTAACCCCCTAACCCATTTCTCCCCTGTAACTGTAACAAAGTGAGTGTAATACTATATATATAGATATATAGGAAAACACAGTAAACGTAACAAAGTGAGCAAAATAAAGTATGTTCAAGAGCATTCTAATGACCCACAGAGGTTCTCAACCCTAACCCTAACCCTAACCCTAACCCTAACCCTAACCCATTTCTCCCCTGTAACTGTAACAAAGTGAGTGTAATACTATATATATATATATAGGAAAACACAGTAAATGTAACAAAGTGAGCAAAATAAAACATGTTCAAGAGCATTCTAATGACCCACAGAGGTTCTCAACCCTAACCCTAACCCTAACCCTAACCCTAACCCTAACCTAACCCTAACCCTAACCCATTTCTCCCCTGTAACTGTAACAAAGTGAGTGTAATACTATATGTATATATATATACAGGAAAACAGAGGAAACGTAACAAAGTGATCAAAATAAAGCATGTTCAAGAGGATTCTAATGACCCACAGAGGTTCTCAACCCTAACCCTAACCCTAACCCTAACCCTAACCGTAAACCTAACCCATTTCTCCCCTGTAACTGTAACAAAGTGAGTGTAATACTATATGTATATATATATAGGAAAACACAGTAAACGTAACAAAGTGAGCAAAATAAAGCATGTTCAAGAGCATTCTAATGACCCACAGAGGTTCTCAACCCTAACCCTAACCCTAACCCTAACCCTAACCCTAACCCCTAACCCTAACCCATTTCTCCCCTGTAACTGTAACAAAGTGAGTGTAATACTATATATATATATATATAGGAAAACACAGTAAACGTAACAAAGTGAGCAAAATAAAGCATGTTCAAGAGCATTCTAATGACCCACAGAGGTTCTCAACCCTAACCCTAACCCTAACCCTAACCCTAACCCTAACCCTAACCCATTTCTCCCCTGTAACTGTAACAAAGTGAGTGTAATACTATATGTATATATATATACAGGAAAACAGAGGAAACGTAACAAAGTGAGCAAAATAAAGCATGTTCAAGAGCATTCTAATGACCCACAGAGGTTCTCAACCCTAACCCTAACCCTAACCCTAACCTAACCTAACCCTAACCCATTTCTCCCCTATAACTGTAACAAAGTGAGTGTAATACAATATATATAGATATATAGGAAAACACAGGAAACGTAACAAAGTGAGCAAAATAAAGCATGTTCAACAGCAATCTGAAGACCCACAGAGGTTCTCAACCCTAACCCTAACCGTAACCCTAACCCATTTCTCCCCTGTAACTGTAACAAAGTGAGTGTAATACTATATATCTAGATATATAGGAAAACACAGTAAACGTAACAAAGTGAGCAAAATAAAGTATGTTCAAGAGCATTCTAATGACCCACAGAGGTTCTCAACCCTAACCCTAACCCTAACCCTAACCCTAACCCTAACCCTATTTCTCCCCTGTAACTGTAACAAAGTGAGTGCAACACTATATATATAGATATATAGGAAAACACAGTAAATGTAACAAAGTGAGCAAAATAAAGCATGTTCAAGAGCATTCTAATGACCCACAGAGGTTCTCAACCCTAACCCTAACCCTAACCCTAACCCTAACCCTAACCCATTTCTCCCCTGTAACTGTAACAAAGTGAGTGTAATACTATATGTATATATATATACAGGAAAACAGAGTAAACGTAACAAAGTGAGCAAAATAAAACATGTTCAAGAGCATTCTAATGACCCACAGAGGTTCTCAACCCTAACCCTAACCCTAACCCTAACCCTAACCCTAAACCTAACCCTAACCCTATTTCTCCCCTGTAACTGTAACAAAGTGAGTGTAATACTATATGTATATATATATACAGGAAAACAGAGGAAACGTAACAAAGTGATCAAAATAAAGCATGTTCAAGAGGATTCTAATGACCCACAGAGGTTCTCAACCCTAACCCTAACCCTAACCCTAACCCTAAACCTAACCCTAACCCTACCCCATTTCTCCCCTCTAACTGTAACAAAGCGAGTGTAATACTATATATATATATATATAGGAAAACACAGTAAACGTAACAAAGTGAGCAAAATAAAGCATGTTCAAGAGCATTCTAATGACCCACAGAGGTTCTCAACCCTAACCCTAACCCTAACCCTAACCCTAACCCTAACCCATTTCTCCCCTGTAACTGTAACAAAGTGAGTGCAACACTATATATATAGATATATAGGAAAACACAGTAAATGTAACAAAGTGAGCAAAATAAAGCATGTTCAAGAGCATTCTAATGACCCACAGAGGTACTCAACCCTAACCCTAACCCTAACCCTAACCCTAACCCCCTAACCCATTTCTCCCCTGTAACTGTAACAAAGTGAGTGTAATACTATATGTATATATATATACAGGAAAACAGAGGAAACGTAACAAAGTGAGCAAAATAAAACATGTTCAAGAGCATTCTAATGACCCACAGAGGTTCTCAACCCTAACCCTAACCCTAACCCTAACCCTAACCCTAACCCTAACCCTAACCCATTTCTCCCCTGTAACTGTAACAAAGTGAGTGTAATACTATATGTATATATATATACAGGAAAACAGAGGAAACGTAACAAAGTGATCAAAATAAAGCATGTTCAAGAGGATTCTAATGACCCACAGAGGTTCTCAACCCTAACC
This sequence comes from Pezoporus occidentalis, assembly GCF_034315485.1. Taxonomy (NCBI): domain Eukaryota; kingdom Metazoa; phylum Chordata; class Aves; order Psittaciformes; family Psittacidae; genus Pezoporus; species Pezoporus occidentalis. The sequence goes on along the minus strand of NW_026915982.1, from coordinate 45,841 downwards.
CTAACCCTAACCCTAACCCTAACCCTAACCCTAACCTAACCCTAACCCTATTTCTCCCCTCTAACTGTAACAAAGCGAGTGTAATACTATATATCTAGATATATAGGAAAACACAGTAAACGTAACAAAGTGAGCAAAATAAAGTATGTTCAAGAGCATTCTAATGACCCACAGAGGTTCTCAACCCCAACCCTAACCCTAACCCTAACCCTAACCCTAACCCATTTCTCCCCTGTAACTGTAACAAAGTGAGTGCAACACTATATATATAGATATATAGGAAAACACAGTAAATGTAACAAAGTGAGCAAAATAAAGCATGTTCAAGAGCATTCTAATGACCCACAGAGGTACTCAACCCTAACCCTAACCCTAACCCTAACACTAACCCTAACCCATTTCTCCCCTGTAACTGTAACAAAGTGAGTGTAATACTATATGTATATATATATACAGGAAAACAGAGGAAACGTAACAAAGTGAGCAAAATAAAGCATGTTCAAGAGCATTCTAATGACCCACAGAGGTTCTCAACCCTAACCCTAACCCTAACCCTAACCCTAACCCTAACCCTAACCCTACCCCATTTCTCCCCTGTAACTGTAACAAAGTGAGTGTAATACTATATGTATATATATATACAGGAAAACAGAGGAAACGTAACAAAGTGATCAAAATAAAGCATGTTCAAGAGGATTCTAATGACCCACAGAGGTTCTCAACCCTAACCCTAACCCTAACCCTAACCCTAACCCTAACCGTAAACCTAACCCTACCCCATTTCTCCCCTCTAACTGTAACAAAGCGAGTGTAATACTATATATCTAGATATATAGGAAAACACAGTAAACGTAACAAAGTGAGCAAAATAAAGTATGTTCAAGAGCATTCTAATGACCCACAGAGGTTCTCAACCCCCACCCTAACCCTAACCCTAACCCTAACCCATTTCTCCCCTGTAACTGTAACAAAGTGAGTGCAACACTATATATATAGATATATAGGAAAACACAGTAAATGTAACAAAGTGAGCAAAATAAAGCATGTTCAAGAGCATTCTAATGACCCACAGAGGTACTCAACCCTAACCCTAACCCTAACCCTAACACTAACCCTAACCCATTTCTCCCCTGTAACTGTAACAAAGTGAGTGTAATACTATATGTATATATATATACAGGAAAACAGAGGAAACGTAACAAAGTGAGCAAAATAAAGCATGTTCAAGAGCATTCTAATGACCCACAGAGGTTCTCAACCCTAACCCTAACCCTAACCCTAACCCTAAACCCTAAACCCTAACCCTAACCTAACCCTATTTCTCCCCTGTAACTGTAACAAAGTGAGTGTAATACTATATATATATATATATAGGAAAACACAGTAAACGTAACAAAGTGAGCAAAATAAAGCATGTTCAAGAGCATTCTAATGACCCACAGAGGTTCCCTCAACCCTAACCCTAACCCTAACCCTAACCCCTAACCCTACCCCATTTCTCCCCTGTAACTGTAACAAAGTGAGTGTAACACTATATATATAGATATATAGGAAAACACAGTAAATGTAACAAAGTGAGCAAAATAAAGCATGTTCAAGAGCATTCTAATGACCCACAGAGGTTCTCAACCCTAACCCTAACCCTAACCCTAACCCTAACTAACCCTAACCCATTTCTCCCCTGTAACTGTAACAAAGTGAGTGTAATACTATATATATATATATATACAGGAAAACACAGGAAACGTAACAAAGTGAGCAAAATAAAACATGTTCAAGAGCATTCTAATGACCCACAGAGGTTCTCAACCCTAACCCTAACCCTAACCCTAACCCTAACCCTAACCCTAAACCTAACCCTAACCCTAACCCATTTCTCCCCTGTAACTGTAACAAAGTGAGTGTAATACTATATGTATATATATATACAGGAAAACAGAGGAAACGTAACAAAGTGATCAAAATAAAGCATGTTCAAGAGGATTCTAATGACCCACAGAGGTTCTCAACCCTAACCCTAACCCTAACCCTAACCCTAACCCTAACCCATTTCTCCCCTCTAACTGTAACAAAGCGAGTGTAATACTATATATCTAGATATATAGGAAAACACAGTAAACGTAACAAAGTGAGCAAAATAAAGTATGTTCAAGAGCATTCTAATGACCCACAGAGGTTCTCAACCCCAACCCTAACCCTAACCCTAACCCTAACCCTAACCCATTTCTCCCCTGTAACTGTAACAAAGTGAGTGCAACACTATATATATAGATATATAGGAAAACACAGTAAATGTAACAAAGTGAGCAAAATAAAGCATGTTCAAGAGCATTCTAATGACCCACAGAGGTACTCAACCCTAACCCTAACCCTAACCCTAACACTAACCCTAACCCATTTCTCCCCTGTAACTGTAACAAAGTGAGTGTAATACTATATGTATATATATATACAGGAAAACAGAGGAAACGTAACAAAGTGAGCAAAATAAAACATGTTCAAGAGCATTCTAATGACCCACAGAGGTTCTCAACCCTAACCCTAACCCTAACCCTAACCCTAACCCTAAACCTAACCCTAACCCTAACCCATTTCTCCCCTGTAACTGTAACAAAGTGAGTGTAATACTATATGTATATATATATACAGGAAAACAGAGGAAACGTAACAAAGTGATCAAAATAAAGCATGTTCAAGAGGATTCTAATGACCCACAGAGGTTCTCAACCCTAACCCTAACCCTAACCCTAACCCTAACCCTAACCCTAACCCCTAACCCTACCCCATTTCTCCCCTCTAACTGTAACAAAGCGAGTGTAATACTATATATCTAGATATATAGGAAAACACAGTAAACGTAACAAAGTGAGCAAAATAAAGTATGTACAGGAAAACAGAAGAAACGTAACAAAGTGAGCAAAATAAAACATGTTCAAGAGCATTCTAATGACCCACAGAGGTTCTCAACCCTAACCCTAACCCTAACCCTAACCCTAACCCTAACCTAACCCTAACCCTAACCCATTTCTCCCCTGTAACTGTAACAAAGTGAGTGTAATACTATATGTATATATATATACAGGAAAACAGAGGAAACGTAACAAAGTGATCAAAATAAAGCATGTTCAAGAGGATTCTAATGACCCACAGAGGTTCTCAACCCTAACCCTAACCCTAACCCTAACCCTAACCCTAACCCTAAACCTAACCCTAACCCTATTTCTCCCCTGTAACTGTAACAAAGTGAGTGTAATACTATATATATATATATATAGGAAAACACAGTAAACGTAACAAAGTGATCAAAATAAAGCATGTTCAAGAGGATTCTAATGACCCACAGAGGTTCTCAACCCTAACCCTAACCCTAACCCTAACCCTAACCCTAACCCTACCCCATTTCTCCCCTCTAACTGTAACAAAGTGAGTGTAATACTATATATATAGATATCTAGGAAAACACAGTAAACGTAACAAAGTGAGCAAAATAAAGTATGTTCAAGAGCATTCTAATGACCCACAGAGGTTCTCAACCCCAACCCTAACCCTAACCCTAACCCTAACCCTAACCCATTTCTCCCCTGTAACTGTAACAAAGTGAGTGCAATACTATATATATATATATATAGGAAAACACAGTAAATGTAACAAAGTGAGCAAAATAAAGCATGTTCAAGAGCATTCTAATGACCCACAGAGGTACTCAACCCTAACCCTAACCCTAACCCTAACCCTAACCCCAACCCTAACCCATTTCTCCCCTGTAACTGTAACAAAGTGAGTGTAATACTATATGTATATATATATACAGGAAAACAGAGGAAACGTAACAAAGTGATCAAAATAAAGCATGTTCAAGAGCATTCTAATGACCCACAGAGGTTCTCAACCCTAACCCTAACCCTAACCCTAACCCTAACCCTAACCCTAACCCTAACCCTAACCCATTTCTCCCCTGTAACTGTAACAAAGTGAGTGTAATACTATATATATATATATATAGGAAAACATAGGAAACGTAACAAAGTGAGCAAAATAAAACATGTTCAAGAGCATTCTAATGACCCACAGAGGTTCTCAACCCTAACCCTAACCCTAACCCTAACCCTAACCCTAACCCTACCCCATTTCTCCCCTCTAACTGTAACAAAGTGAGTGTAATACTATATATCTAGATATATAGGAAAACACAGTAAACGTAACAAAGTGAGCAAAATAAAGTATGTTCAAGAGCATTCTAATGACCCACAGAGGTTCTCAACCCCACTAACCCTAACCCTAACCCTAACCCTAACCCATTTCTCCCCTGTAACTGTAACAAAGTGAGTGTAATACTATATTTATATATATATACAGGAAAACAGAGTAAACGTAACAAAGTGAGCAAAATAAAACATGTTCAAGAGCATTCTAATGACCCACAGAGGTTCTCAACCCTAACCCTAACCCTAACCCTAACCCTAACCCTAAACCTAACCCTAACCCTAACCCATTTCTCCCCTGTAACTGTAACAAAGTGAGTGTAATACTATATGTATATATATATACAGGAAAACAGAGGAAACGTAACAAAGTGATCAAAATAAAGCATGTTCAAGAGGATTCTAATGACCCACAGAGGTTCTCAACCCTAACCCTAACCCTAACCCTAACCCTAACCCTAACCCTAACCCTAACCCCCATTTCTCCCCTGTAACTGTAACAAAGTGAGTGTAATACTATATATATATATATATAGGAAAACACAGTAAACGTAACAAAGTGAGCAAAATAAAGTATGTTCAAGAGCATTCTAATGACCCACAGAGGTTCTCAACCCTAACCCTAACCCTAACCCTAACCCTAACCCCTAACCCATTTCTCCCCTGTAACTGTAACAAAGTGAGTGCAACACTATATATATAGATATATAGGAAAACACAGTAAATGTAACAAAGTGAGCAAAATAAAGCATGTTCAAGAGCATTCTAATGACCCACAGAGGTACTCAACCCTAACCCTAACCCTAACCCTAACCCTAACCCTAACCCATTTCTCCCCTGTAACTGTAACAAAGTGAGTGTAATACTATATGTATATATATATACAGGAAAACAGAGGAAACGTAACAAAGTGAGCAAAATAAAACATGTTCAAGAGCATTCTAATGACCCACAGAGGTTCTCAACCCTAACCCTAACCCTAACCCTAACCCTAACCCTAACCCTAACCCAAACCCTAACCCATTTCTCCCCTGTAACTGTAACAAAGTGAGTGTAATACTATATGTATATATATATACAGGAAAACAGAGGAAACGTAACAAAGTGATCAAAATAAAGCATGTTCAAGAGGATTCTAATGACCCACAGAGGTTCTCAACCCTAACCCTAACCCTAACCCTAACCCTAACCCTAACCGTAAACCTAACCCTACCCCATTTCTCCCCTCTAACTGTAACAAAGCGAGTGTAATACTATATATCTAGATATATAGGAAAACACAGTAAACGTAACAAAGTGAGCAAAATAAAGTATGTTCAAGAGCATTCTAATGACCCACAGAGGTTCTCAACCCCAACCCTAACCCTAACCCTAACCCTAACCCTAACCCATTTCTCCCCTGTAACTGTAACAAAGTGAGTGCAACACTATATATATAGATATATAGGAAAACACAGTAAATGTAACAAAGTGAGCAAAATAAAGCATGTTCAAGAGCATTCTAATGACCCACAGAGGTACTCAACCCTAACCCTAACCCTAACCCTAACACTAACCCTAACCCATTTCTCCCCTGTAACTGTAACAAAGTGAGTGTAATACTATATGTATATATATATACAGGAAAACAGAAGAAACGTAACAAAGTGAGCAAAATAAAACATGTTCAAGAGCATTCTAATGACCCACAGAGGTTCTCAACCCTAACCCTAACTAACCCTAACCCTAACACTAACCCTAACCCTAACCCATTTCTCCCCTGTAACTGTAACAAAGTGAGTGTAATACTATATGTATATATATATACAGGAAAACAGAGGAAACGTAACAAAGTGAGCAAAATAAAGCATGTTCAAGAGGATTCTAATGACCCACAGAGGTTCTCAACCCTAACCCTAACCCTAACCCTAACCCTAACCCTAACCCTAACCTAACCCTACCCCATTTCTCCCCTGTAACTGTAACAAAGTGAGTGTAATACTATATATATATATATATAGGAAAACACAGTAAACGTAACAAAGTGAGCAAAATAAAGCATGTTCAAGAGCATTCTAATGACCCACAGAGGTTCTCAACCCTAACCCTAACCCTAACCCTAACCCTAACCTAACCCTAACCCTAACCCATTTCTCCCCTGTAACTGTAACAAAGTGAGTGTAATACTATATATATATATATATACAGGAAAACACAGTAAACGTAACAAAGTGAGCAAAATAAAGCATGTTCAAGAGCATTCTAATGACCCACAGAGGTTCTCAACCCTAACCCTAACCCTAACCCTAACCCTAACCCTAACCCTAACCCATTTCTCCCCTGTAACTGTAACAAAGTGAGTGTAATACTATATATATATATATATAGGAAAACACAGTAAACGTAACAAAGTGAGCAAAATAAAGTATGTTCAAGAGCATTCTAATGACCCACAGAGGTTCTCAACCCTAACCCTAACCCTAACCCTAACCCTAACCCTAACCCATTTCTCCCCTGTAACTGTAACAAAGTGAGTGCAACACTATATATATAGATATATAGGAAAACACAGTAAATGTAACAAAGTGAGCAAAATAAAGCATGTTCAAGAGCATTCTAATGACCCACAGAGGTACTCAACCCTAACCCTAACCCTAACCCTAACCCTAACACTAACCCTAACCCATTTCTCCCCTGTAACTGTAACAAAGTGAGTGTAATACTATATGTATATATATATACAGGAAAACAGAGGAAACGTAACAAAGTGAGCAAAATAAAACATGTTCAAGAGCATTCTAATGACCCACAGAGGTTCTCAACCCTAACCCTAACTTTAACCCTAACCCTAACCCTAAACCTAACCCTAACCCTAACCCATTTCTCCCCTGTAACTGTAACAAAGTGAGTGTAATACTATATGTATATATATATACAGGAAAACAGAGGAAACGTAACAAAGTGATCAAAATAAAGCATGTTCAAGAGGATTCTAATGACCCACAGAGGTTCTCAACCCTAACCCTAACCCTAACACTAACCCTAACCCTAACCCTAACCGTAAACCTAACCCTACCCCATTTCTCCCCTCTAACTGTAACAAAGCGAGTGTAATACTATATATCTAGATATATAGGAAAACACAGTAAACGTAACAAAGTGAGCAAAATAAAGTATGTTCAAGAGCATTCTAATGACCCACAGAGGTTCTCAACCCCAACCCTAACCCTAACCCTAACCCTAACCCTAACCCATTTCTCCCCTGTAACTGTAACAAAGTGAGTGCAACACTATATATATAGATATATAGGAAAACACAGTAAATGTAACAAAGTGAGCAAAATAAAGCATGTTCAAGAGCATTCTAATGACCCACAGAGGTACTCAACCCTAACCCTAACCCTAACCCTAACACTAACCCTAACCCATTTCTCCCCTGTAACTGTAACAAAGTGAGTGTAATACTATATGTATATATATATACAGGAAAACAGAAGAAACGTAACAAAGTGAGCAAAATAAAACATGTTCAAGAGCATTCTAATGACCCACAGAGGTTCTCAACCCTAACCCTAACCCTAACCCTAACCCTAACACTAACACTAACCCTAACCCATTTCTCCCCTGTAACTGTAACAAAGTGAGTGTAATACTATATGTATATATATATACAGGAAAACAGAGGAAACGTAACAAAGTGAGCAAAATAAAGCATGTTCAAGAGCATTCTAATGACCCACAGAGGTTCTCAACCCTAACCCTAACCCTAACCCTAACCCTAACCCTAACCCTAACCCAAATCTCCCCTGTAACTGTAACAAAGTGAGTGTAATACTATATATATATATATATAGGAAAACACAGTAAACGTAACAAAGTGAGCAAAATAAAGCATGTTCAAGAGCATTCTAATGACCCACAGAGGTTCTCAACCCTAACCCTAACCCTAACCCTAACCCTAACCCTAACCTAACCCTAACCCTAACCCATTTCTCCCCTGTAACTGTAACAAAGTGAGTGTAATACTATATATATATATATATAGGAAAACACAGTAAACGTAACAAAGTGAGCAAAATAAAGTATGTTCAAGAGCATTCTAATGACCCACAGAGGTTCTCAACCCCAACCCTAACCCTAACCCTAACCCTAACCCTAAA
>NW_026915982.1:30000-35000 GCF_034315485.1 Pezoporus occidentalis | reverse complement strand
GTGATCAAAATAAAGCATGTTCAAGAGGATTCTAATGACCCACAGAGGTTCTCAACCCTAACCCTAACCCTAACCCTAACCCTAACCCTAAACCCTAACCCTACCCCCTATTTCTCCCCTCTAACTGTAACAAAGCGAGTGTAATACTATATATCTAGATATATAGGAAAACACAGTAAACGTAACAAAGTGAGCAAAATAAAGTATGTTCAAGAGCATTCTAATGACCCACAGAGGTTCTCAACCCCAACCCTAACCCTAACCCTAACCCTAACCCTAACCCATTTCTCCCCTGTAACTGTAACAAAGTGAGTGCAACACTATATATATAGATATATAGGAAAACACAGTAAATGTAACAAAGTGAGCAAAATAAAGCATGTTCAAGAGCATTCTAATGACCCACAGAGGTACTCAACCCTAACCCTAACCCTAACCCTAACCCTAACACTAACCCTAACCCATTTCTCCCCTGTAACTGTAACAAAGTGAGTGTAATACTATATGTATATATATATACAGGAAAACAGAGGAAACGTAACAAAGTGAGCAAAATAAAACATGTTCAAGAGCATTCTAATGACCCACAGAGGTTCTCAACCCTAACCCTAACCCTAACCCTAACCCTAACCTAACCTAACCCTAACCCTAACCCATTTCTCCCCTGTAACTGTAACAAAGTGAGTGTAATACTATATGTATATATATATACAGGAAAACAGAGGAAACGTAACAAAGTGATCAAAATAAAGCATGTTCAAGAGGATTCTAATGACCCACAGAGGTTCTCAACCCTAACCCTAACCCTAACCCTAACCCTAACCCTAACCTAACCCTACCCCATTTCTCCCCTCTAACTGTAACAAAGCGAGTGTAATACTATATATCTATATATATAGGAAAACACAGTAAACGTAACAAAGTGACCAAAATAAAGTATGTTCAAGAGCATTCTAATGACCCACAGAGGTTCTCAACCCCAACCCTAACCCTAACCCTAACCCTAACCCTAACCCATTTCTCCCCTGTAACTGTAACAAAGTGAGTGCAACACTATATATATAGATATATAGGAAAACACAGTAAATGTAACAAAGTGAGCAAAATAAAGCATGTTCAAGAGCATTCTAATGACCCACAGAGGTTCTCAACCCTAACCCTAACCCTAACCCTAACCCTAACCCTAACCCATTTCTCCCCTGTAACTGTAACAAAGTGAGTGTAATACTATATATATATATATACAGGAAAACAGAGGAAACGTAACAAAGTGAGCAAAATAAAACATGTTCAAGAGCATTCTAATGACCCACAGAGGTTCTCAACCCTAACCCTAACCCTAACCCTAACCCTAACCCTAACCCTAACCCTAACCCTAACCCATTTCTCCCCTGTAACTGTAACAAAGTGAGTGTAATACTATATGTATATATATATACAGGAAAACAGAGGAAACGTAACAAAGTGATCAAAATAAAGCATGTTCAAGAGCATTCTAATGACCCACAGAGGTTCTCAACCCTAACCCTAACCCTAACCCTAACCCTAACCCTAACCCTAACCCATTTCTCCCCTCTAACTGTAACAAAGCGAGTGTAATACTATATATCTAGATATATAGGAAAACACAGTAAACGTAACAAAGTGAGCAAAATAAAGTATGTTCAAGAGCATTCTAATGACCCACAGAGGTTCTCAACCCCAACCCTAACCCTAACCCTAACCCTAACCCTAACCCATTTCTCCCCTGTAACTGTAACAAAGTGAGTGTAATACTATATATATATATATATAGGAAAACACAGTAAATGTAACAAAGTGAGCAAAATAAAGCATGTTCAAGAGCATTCTAATGACCCACAGAGGTACTCAACCCTAACCCTAACCCTAACCCTAACCCTAACACTAACCCTAACCCATTTCTCCCCTGTAACTGTAACAAAGTGAGTGTAATACTATATGTATATATATATACAGGAAAACAGAGGAAACGTAACAAAGTGAGCAAAATAAAACATGTTCAAGAGCATTCTAATGACCCACAGAGGTTCTCAACCCTAACCCTAACCCTAACCCTAACCCTAACCCTAAACCTAACCCTAACCCTAACCCATTTCTCCCCTGTAACTGTAACAAAGTGAGTGTAATACTATATATATATATATATAGGAAAACACAGTAAATGTAACAAAGTGAGCAAAATAAAGCATGTTCAAGAGGATTCTAATGACCCACAGAGGTTCTCAACCCTAACCCTAACCCTAACCCTAACCCTAACCCTAACCCATTTCTCCCCTGTAACTGTAACAAAGTGAGTGTAATACTATATATATATATATATAGGAAAACACAGTAAACGTAACAAAGTGAGCAAAATAAAGTATGTTCAAGAGCATTCTAATGACCCACAGAGGTTCTCAACCCTAACCCTAACCCTAACCCTAACCCTAACCCATTTCTCCCCTGTAACTGTAACAAAGTGAGTGCAACACTATATATATAGATATATAGGAAAACACAGTAAATGTAACAAAGTGAGCAAAATAAAGCATGTTCAAGAGCATTCTAATGACCCACAGAGGTACTCAACCCTAACCCTAACCCTAACCCTAACCCTAACTAACCCTAACCCATTTCTCCCCTGTAACTGTAACAAAGTGAGTGTAATACTATATGTATATATATATACAGGAAAACAGAGGAAACGTAACAAAGTGAGCAAAATAAAACATGTTCAAGAGCATTCTAATGACCCACAGAGGTTCTCAACCCTAACCCTAACCCTAACCCTAACCCTAACCCTAACCCTAACCCTAACCCAACCCATTTCTCCCCTGTAACTGTAACAAAGTGAGTACAACACTATATATATAGATATATAGGAAAACACAGGAAACGTAACAAAGTGAGCAAAATAAAGTATGTTCAAGAGCATTCTAATGACCCACAGAGGTTCTCAACCCCAACCCTAACCCTAACCCTAACCCTAACCCTAACCCTAACCCATTTCTCCCCTGTAACTGTAACAAAGTGAGTGTAATACTATATTTATATATATATAGGAAAACACAGTAAACGTAACAAAGTGAGCAAAATAAAGCATGTTCAAGAGCATTCTAATGACCCACAGAGGTTCTCAACCCTAACCCTAACCCTAACCCTAACCCTAACCCTAACCCATTTCTCCCCTGTAACTGTAACAAAGTGAGTGTAATACTATATATATATATATATACAGGAAAACACAGTAAACGTAACAAAGTGAGCAAAATAAAGCATGTTCAAGAGCATTCTAATGACCCACAGAGGTTCTCAACCCTAACCCTAACCCTAACCCTAACCCTAACTAACCCTAACCCATTTCTCCCCTGTAACTGTAACAAAGTGAGTGTAATACTATATGTATATATATATACAGGAAAACAGAAGAAACGTAACAAAGTGAGCAAAATAAAACATGTTCAAGAGCATTCTAATGACCCACAGAGGTTCTCAACCCTAACCCTAACCCTAACCCTAACCCTAACCCTAACCCTAACCCATTTCTCCCCTGTAACTGTAACAAAGTGAGTGTAATACTATATATATATATATATACAGGAAAACAGAGGAAACGTAACAAAGTGAGCAAAATAAAGCATGTTCAAGAGCATTCTAATGACCCACAGAGGTTCTCAACCCTAACCCTAACCCTAACCCTAACCCTAACCCTAACCCTACCCCATTTCTCCCCTTTAACTGTAACAAAGCGAGTGTAATACTATATATCTAGATATATAGGAAAACACAGTAAACGTAACAAAGTGAGCAAAATAAATCATGTTCAAGAGCATTCTAATGACCCACAGAGGTTATCAACCCTAACCCTAACCCTAACCTAACCCTAACCCTAACCCTAACCCTAACCCTAACCCATTTCTCCCCTGTAACTGTAACAAAGTGAGTGTAATACTATATATATATATATATACAGGAAAACTGAGTAATAGTAAAAAAGTGATAAAAATAAAGCATGTTCAAGAGGATTCTAATGACCCACAGAGGTTCTCAACCCTAACCCTAACCCTAACCCTAACCCTAAAAATAACCCTAACCCTAACCCATTTCTCCCCTGTAACTGTAACAAAGTGAGTGTAATACTATATGTATATGTATATACAGGAAAACAGAGGAAACGTAACAAAGTGAGCAAAATAAAGCATGTTCAAGAGCATTCTAATGACCCACAGAGGTTCTCAACCCTAACCCTAACCCTAACCCTAACCCTAACCCTAACCCATTTCTCCCCTGTAACTGTAACAAAGTGAGTGCAACACTATATATATAGATATATAGGAAAACACAGTAAATGTAACAAAGTGAGCAAAATAAAGCATGTTCAAGAGCATTCTAATGACCCACAGAGGTACTCAACCCTAACCCTAACCCTAACCCTAACCCTAACTAACCCTAACCCATTTCTCCCCTGTAACTGTAACAAAGTGAGTGTAATACTATATGTATATATATATACAGGAAAACAGAGGAAACGTAACAAAGTGAGCAAAATAAAACATGTTCAAGAGCATTCTAATGACCCACAGAGGTTCTCAACCCTAACCCTAACCCTAACCCTAACCCTAACCCTAAACCTAACCCTAACCCTAACCCATTTCTCCCCTGTAACTGTAACAAAGTGAGTGTAATACTATATGTATATATATATACAGGAAAACAGAGGAAACGTAACAAAGTGATCAAAATAAAGCATGTTCAAGAGGATTCTAATGACCCACAGAGGTTCTCAACCCTAACCCTAACCCTAACCCTAACCCTAACCCTAACCCTAAAACCCCTACCCCATTTCTCCCCTCTAACTGTAACAAAGCGAGTGTAATACTATATATCTAGATATATAGGAAAACACAGTAAACGTAACAAAGTGAGCAAAATAAAGTATGTTCAAGAGCATTCTAATGACCCACAGAGGTTCTCAACCCCAACCCTAACCCTAACCCTAA
>NW_026915982.1:22500-25000 GCF_034315485.1 Pezoporus occidentalis | reverse complement strand
ACCCTACCCCATTTCTCCCCTCTAACTGTAACAAAGCGAGTGTAATACTATATATATAGATATATAGGAAAACACAGTAAACGTAACAAAGTGAGCAAAATAAAGTATGTTCAAGAGCATTCTAATGACCCACAGAGGTTCTCAACCCTAACCCTAACCCTAACCCTAACCCTAACCCTAACCCATTTCTCCCCTGTAACTGTAACAAAGTGAGTGCAACACTATATATATAGATATATAGGAAAACACAGTAAATGTAACAAAGTGAGCAAAATAAAGCATGTTCAAGAGCATTCTAATGACCCACAGAGGTACTCAACCCTAACCCTAACCCTAACCCTAACCCTAACCCTAACCCATTTCTCCCCTGTAACTGTAACAAAGTGAGTGTAATACTATATGTATATATATATACAGGAAAACAGAGGAAACGTAACAAAGTGAGCAAAATAAAACATGTTCAAGAGCATTCTAATGACCCACAGAGGTTCTCAACCCTAACCCTAACCCTAACCCTAACCCTAACCCTAACCCTAAACCTAACCCTAACCCTAACCCATTTCTCCCCTGTAACTGTAACAAAGTGAGTGTAATACTATATGTATATATATATACAGGAAAACAGAGGAAACGTAACAAAGTGATCAAAATAAAGCATGTTCAAGAGGATTCTAATGACCCACAGAGGTTCTCAACCCTAACCCTAACCCTAACCCTAACCGTCTAGATATATAGGAAAACACAGTAAACGTAACAAAGTGAGCAAAATAAAGTATGTTCAAGAGCATTCTAATGACCCACAGAGGTTCTCAACCCCAACCCTAACCCTAACCCTAACCCTAACCCTAACCCATTTCTCCCCTGTAACTGTAACAAAGTGAGTGCAACACTATATATATAGATATATAGGAAAACACAGTAAATGTAACAAAGTGAGCAAAATAAAGCATGTTCAAGAGCATTCTAATGACCCACAGAGGTACTCAACCCTAACCCTAACCCTAACCCTAACCCTAACACTAACCCTAACCCATTTCTCCCCTGTAACTGTAACAAAGTGAGTGTAATACTATATGTATATATATATACAGGAAAACAGAGGAAACGTAACAAAGTGAGCAAAATAAAACATGTTCAAGAGCATTCTAATGACCCACAGAGGTTCTCAACCCTAACCCTAACCCTAACCCTAACCCTAACCCTAACCCTAACCCATTTCTCCCCTGTAACTGTAACAAAGTGAGTGTAATACTATATGTATATATATATACAGGAAAACAGAGGAAACGTAACAAAGTGATCAAAATAAAGCATGTTCAAGAGGATTCTAATGACCCACAGAGGTTCTCAACCCTAACCCTAACCCTAACCCTAACCCTAACCGTAAACCTAACCCTACCCCATTTCTCCCCTCTAACTGTAACAAAGCGAGTGTAATACTATATATCTAGATATATAGGAAAACACAGTAAACGTAACAAAGTGAGCAAAATAAAGTATGTTCAAGAGCATTCTAATGACCCACAGAGGTTCTCAACCCCAACCCTAACCCTAACCCTAACCCTAACCCTAACCCATTTCTCCCCTGTAACTGTAACAAAGTGAGTGCAACACTATATATATAGATATATAGGAAAACACAGTAAATGTAACAAAGTGAGCAAAATAAAGCATGTTCAAGAGCATTCTAATGACCCACAGAGGTACTCAACCCTAACCCTAACCCTAACCCTAACCCTAACCCTAACCCATTTCTCCCCTGTAACTGTAACAAAGTGAGTGTAATACTATATGTATATATATATACAGGAAAACAGAGGAAACGTAACAAAGTGAGCAAAATAAAACATGTTCAAGAGCATTCTAATGACCCACAGAGGTTCTCAACCCTAACCCTAACCCTAACCCTAACCCTAACCCTAACCCTAACCCTAACCCTAACCCTAACCCATTTCTCCCCTGTAACTGTAACAAAGTGAGTGTAATACTATATGTATATATATATACAGGAAAACAGAGGAAACGTAACAAAGTGATCAAAATAAAGCATGTTCAAGAGGATTCTAATGACCCACAGAGGTTCTCAACCCTAACCCTAACCCTAACCCTAACCCTAACCCTAACCCTAACCGTAAACCTAACCCTACCCCATTTCTCCCCTCTAACTGTAACAAAGCGAGTGTAATACTATATATCTAGATATATAGGAAAACACAGTAAACGTAACAAAGTGAGCAAAATAAAGTATGTTCAAGAGCATTCTAATGACCCACAGAGGTTCTCAACCCCAACCCTAACCCTAACCCTAACCCTAACCCTAACCCTAACCCATTTCTCCCCTGTAACTGTAACAAAGTGAGTGCAACACTATATATATAGATATATAGGAAAACAGAGGAAACGTAACAAAGTGATCAAAATAAAGCATGTTCAAGAGGATTCTAATGACCCACAGAGGTTCTCAACCCTAACCCTAACCCTAACCCTAACCCTAACCCTA
>NW_026915982.1:7500-12500 GCF_034315485.1 Pezoporus occidentalis | reverse complement strand
CACAGTAAATGTAACAAAGTGAGCAAAATAAAGCATGTTCAAGAGCATTCTAATGACCCACAGAGGTACTCAACCCTAACCCTAACCCTAACCCTAACACTAACCCTAACCCATTTCTCCCCTGTAACTGTAACAAAGTGAGTGTAATACTATATGTATATATATATACAGGAAAACAGAGGAAACGTAACAAAGTGAGCAAAATAAAACATGTTCAAGAGCATTCTAATGACCCACAGAGGTTCTCAACCCTAACCCTAACCCTAACCCTAACCCTAACCCTAAACCTAACCCTAACCCTAACCCATTTCTCCCCTGTAACTGTAACAAAGTGAGTGTAATACTATATGTATATATATATACAGGAAAACAGAGGAAACGTAACAAAGTGATCAAAATAAAGCATGTTCAAGAGGATTCTAATGACCCACAGAGGTTCTCAACCCTAACCCTAACCCTAACCCTAACCCTAACCCTAACCGTAAACCTAACCCTACCCCATTTCTCCCCTCTAACTGTAACAAAGCGAGTGTAATACTATATATCTAGATATATAGGAAAACACAGTAAACGTAACAAAGTGAGCAAAATAAAGTATGTTCAAGAGCATTCTAATGACCCACAGAGGTTCTCAACCCCAACCCTAACCCTAACCCTAACCCTAACCCTAACCCATTTCTCCCCTGTAACTGTAACAAAGTGAGTGCAACACTATATATATAGATATATAGGAAAACACAGTAAATGTAACAAAGTGAGCAAAATAAAGCATGTTCAAGAGCATTCTAATGACCCACAGAGGTACTCAACCCTAACCCTAACCCTAACCCTAACCCTACTAACCCTAACCCATTTCTCCCCTGTAACTGTAACAAAGTGAGTGTAATACTATATGTATATATATATACAGGAAAACAGAGGAAACGTAACAAAGTGAGCAAAATAAAACATGTTCAAGAGCATTCTAATGACCCACAGAGGTTCTCAACCCTAACCCTAACCCTAACCCTAACCCTAACCCTAACCCTAACCCTAACCCTAACCCTAACCCATTTCTCCCCTGTAACTGTAACAAAGTGAGTGTAATACTATATGTATATATATATACAGGAAAACAGAGGAAACGTAACAAAGTGATCAAAATAAAGCATGTTCAAGAGGATTCTAATGACCCACAGAGGTTCTCAACCCTAACCCTAACCCTAACCCTAACCCTAACCCTAACCCTAACCCCTAACCCTTTCTCCCCTCTAACTGTAACAAAGCGAGTGTAATACTATATATCTAGATATATAGGAAAACACAGTAAACGTAACAAAGTGAGCAAAATAAAGTATGTTCAAGAGCATTCTAATGACCCACAGAGGTTCTCAACCCCAACCCTAACCCTAACCCTAACCCTAACCCTAACCCATTTCTCCCTGTAACTGTAACAAAGTGAGTGCAACACTATATATATAGATATATAGGAAAACACAGTAAATGTAACAAAGTGAGCAAAATAAAGCATGTTCAAGAGCATTCTAATGACCCACAGAGGTACTCCCTAACCCTAACCCTAACCCTAACCCTAACCCTAACCTAACCCTAACCCATTTCTCCCCTGTAACTGTAACAAAGTGAGTGTAATACTATATGTATATATATATACAGGAAAACAGAGGAAACGTAACAAAGTGAGCAAAATAAAGCATGTTCAAGAGCATTCTAATGACCCACAGAGGTTCTCAACCCTAACCCTAACCCTAACCCTAACCCTAACCCTAACCCTAACCCTAACCCTATTTCTCCCCTGTAACTGTAACAAAGTGAGTGTAATACTATATATATATATATATACAGGAAAACACAGTAAACGTAACAAAGTGAGCAAAATAAAGCATGTTCAAGAGCATTCTAATGACCCACAGAGGTTCTCAACCCTAACCCTAACCCTAACCCTAACCCTAACCCTAACCCAACCCTACCCCATTTCTCCCCTGTAACTGTAACAAAGTGAGTGTAATACTATATATATATATATATAGGAAAACACAGTAAACGTAACAAAGTGAGCAAAATAAAGCATGTTCAAGAGCATTCTAATGACCCACAGAGGTTCTCAACCCTAACCCTAACCCTAACCCTAACCCTAACCCTAACCCTAACCCATTTCTCCCCTGTAACTGTAACAAAGTGAGTGTAATACTATATATATATATATATATACAGGAAAACAGAGGAAACGTAACAAAGTGAGCAAAATAAAGCATGTTCAAGAGCATTCTAATGACCCACAGAGGTTCTCAACCCTAACCCTAACCCTAAACCTAACCCTAACCCTAACCTAACCCAACCCATTTCTCCCCTGTAACTGTAACAAAGTGAGTGTAATACTATATGTATATATATATACAGGAAAACAGAGGAAACGTAACAAAGTGAGCAAAATAAAGCATGTTCAAGAGCATTCTAATGACCCACAGAGGTACTCAACCCTAACCCTAACCCTAACCCTAACCCTAACCCTAACCCTAACCCTAACCCATTTCTCCCCTGTAACTGTAACAAAGTGAGTGTAATACTATATATATAGATATATAGGAAAACACATTAAACGTAACAAAGTGAGCAAAATAAAGCATGTTCAAAAGCATTCTAATGACCCACAGAGGTTCTCAACCCTAACCCTAACCCTAACCCTAACCCTAACCCTAACCCATTTCTCTCCTGTGACTGTAACAAAGTGAGTGTAATACTATATATATAGATGTATAGGAAAACACAGTAAACGTAACAAAGTGAGCAAAATAAAGCATGTTCAAGAGCATTCTAATGACCCACAGAGGTTCTCAACCCTAACCCTAACCCTAACCCTAACCCTAACCCTAACCCTAACCCATTTCTCCCCTGTAACTGTAACAAAGTGAGTGTAATACTATATGTATATATATATACAGGAAAACAGAGGAAACGTAACAAAGTGAGCAAAATAAAGCATGTTCAAGAGCATTCTAATGACCCACAGAGGTTCTCAACCCTAACCCTAACCCTAACCCTAACCCTAACCCTAACCTAACCCTAACCCATTTCTCCCCTGTAACTGTAACAAAGTGAGTGTAATACTATATATATATATATATAGGTAAACACAGTAAACGTAACAAAGTGAGCAAAATAAAGTATGTTCAAGAGCATTCTAATGACCCACAGAGGTTCTCAACCCCAACCCTAACCCTAACCCTAACCCTAACCCTAACCCATTTCTCCCCTGTAACTGTAACAAAGTGAGTGCAACACTATATATATAGATATATAGGAAAACACAGTAAATGTAACAAAGTGAGCAAAATAAAGCATGTTCAAGAGCATTCTAATGACCCACAGAGGTACTCAACCCTAACCCTAACCCTAACCCTAACCCTAACCTAACTAACCCTAACCCATTTCTCCCCTGTAACTGTAACAAAGTGAGTGTAATACTATATGTATATATATATACAGGAAAACAGAGGAAACGTAACAAAGTGAGCAAAATAAAACATGTTCAAGAGCATTCTAATGACCCACAGAGGTTCTCAACCCTAACCCTAACCCTAACCCTAACCCTAACCCTAACCCTAACCCTAACCCTAACCCATTTCTCCCCTGTAACTGTAACAAAGTGAGTGTAATACTATATGTATATATATATACAGGAAAACAGAGGAAACGTAACAAAGTGATCAAAATAAAGCATGTTCAAGAGGATTCTAATGACCCACAGAGGTTCTCAACCCTAACCCTAACCCTAACCCTAACCCTAACCCTAACCCTAAACCTAACCCTACCCCATTTCTCCCCTCTAACTGTAACAAAGCGAGTGTAATACTATATATCTAGATATATAGGAAAACACAGTAAACGTAACAAAGTGAGCAAAATAAAGTATGTTCAAGAGCATTCTAATGACCCACAGAGGTTCTCAACCCCAACCCTAACCCTAACCCTAACCCTAACCCTAACCCATTTCTCCCCTGTAACTGTAACAAAGTGAGTGCAACACTATATATATAGATATATAGGAAAACACAGTAAATGTAACAAAGTGAGCAAAATAAAGCATGTTCAAGAGCATTCTAATGACCCACAGAGGTACTCAACCCTAACCCTAACCCTAACCCTAACCCTACTAACCCTAACCCATTTCTCCCCTGTAACTGTAACAAAGTGAGTGTAATACTATATGTATATATATATACAGGAAAACAGAGGAAACGTAACAAAGTGAGCAAAATAAAACATGTTCAAGAGCATTCTAATGACCCACAGAGGTTCTCAACCCTAACCCTAACCCTAACCCTAACCCTAACCCTAAACCTAACCCTAACCCTAACCCATTTCTCCCCTGTAACTGTAACAAAGTGAGTGTAATACTATATGTATATATATATACAGGAAAACAGAGGAAACGTAACAAAGTGATCAAAATAAAGCATGTTCAAGAGGATTCTAATGACCCACAGAGGTTCTCAACCCTAACCCTAACCCTAACCCTAACCCTAACCCTAACCGTAAACCTAACCCTACCCCATTTCTCCCCTCTAACTGTAACAAAGCGAGTGTAATACTATATATCTAGATATATAGGAAAACACAGTAAACGTAACAAAGTGAGCAAAATAAAGTATGTTCAAGAGCATTCTAATGACCCACAGAGGTTCTCAACCCCAACCCTAACCCTAACCCTAACCCTAACCCTAACCCATTTCTCCCCTGTAACTGTAACAAAGTGAGTGCAACACTATATATATAGATATATAGGAAAACACAGTAAATGTAACAAAGTGAGCAAAATAAAGCATGTTCAAGAGCATTCTAATGACCCACAGAGGTACTCAACCCTAACCCTAACCCTAACCCTAACCCCACAGAGGTTCTCAACCCTAACCCATTTCTCCCCTGTAACTGTAACAAAGTGAGTGTAATACTATATGTATATATATATACAGGAAAACAGAGGAAACGTAACAAAGTGAGCA